>NC_138769.1:364850060-364952560 GCF_965119305.1 Pelophylax lessonae | reverse complement strand
AGAGCAAACTCACCCATCCATTCATGTCTCCAAGGTTTATTTTGATTGAAAAATGCCATTAGATTGATGATTCATGTAGATATCACTTCCTGGGATCCATCTGCCCTGGCATGCAGGCAGAAGGATTCACTTAGCTGAGAAATACCCCCCCCCCCCTCGAGATGAAAGAAAGAAATGCTCATCAAGACTCCAGGGATGTATGACATAATTTTGGCATAGGCCAGAAACAAGAAAGCAACTGAAGAAATGTAAAAAAAAAAAAAAAAAGTTTAAAACAAGTAAATATAATATACCCACCTATCTATTTACTAAGGCTAGCAGCATAAGGAATAAAAATAGTTCATGTTGACTGAGAGAGTAAGGCTGGCCATATACGCTTCGAATCTTGGCCGGTTCAGGAGAAACCTGCTGACATTTGAACCATTAGTGGGTAGGCTGAATGTACCAATTTGATCGATCCATCAACTTGGGTACAACCAGCCTGTCGGATTCACTTGTGATTATGGCAAGCAGCTGCTATAGCCACTAGCAATATTTACTGTCTTCTCCCAATGGGCTTCCCCCACCCGCATCTGCCCCTCCGCCGGTAGAAGACAATTGGTCGGCAGGAAGGATTCCCCTGAGAGCACTGGCTGTGTTGATGTGGGAATTGTGCAAATTGCTTTCCTGCAACCTGCAGTTATTGAAAAGAAATGTGCACTATCTATGGCCGGTCTTAGTAGTAGTAGAAGTGTATGGATTATTTTTGGAGTTTTTTTTTAGTAAATCATAATTTTTAGGATATACTAGATTTTGATCCTTTCTAGATATTTTCAAGGACAAATTTTCTTATTTGCTAAACCTATTTTTGAACTACATGGTATTTATTATATTATATTGTATCTTTAATTATCTTTATACCCGTACTTTATGATGTTACTTTCTTATTGTTGCATCTAAACCTGCTTGTATGAGCCCCCGTTCACACTGGGGCGACCTGTCAGGTCTTTGATAGAGAGACAATTATTGGAAAAATTAAAAAAAAATAAATAAAAAAAAATAATTCTTTGGATTTATTGTCTGGGGGTATAAAAAGTGTACCTGTGAAGTTTCAGCTCTGTAGCATGTCCAGAACCAGAAAAAAAGATCATATAGGTGTAAAAGGAGGGTTCCCACCATCCCTGCTCTACTGAAAAATGATCTTTTTTTTCTGGTTCTGGACATGCTACAGAGCTGAAACTTTACAGGTACACTTTTTAGACCCCCCAGACACTAAATCACACAAAAAAAAGTTCTTAAAAATTTTCATATTTGATAGAGAGCCAATTATTGGAAAAAATAAAAAAAAAAAATAAAAAAAATAAATTCTTTGTATTTATTGTCTGGGGGGTCTAAAAAGTGTACCTGTGAAGTTTCAGCTCTGTAGCATGTCCAAAACCAGAAAAAAAAATAGAATTAAGGTTAGGGCTAGGGTTAGGGTTAGGGCTAGGGTTAGGGTTATTTTTAGTGCTTAGGGTTAGAGGGGTAGGGTTAGAGGCATAGGGGTAGGGTTACTAACTCTAACCCTAAGTATCTCACCGTAACCCTAACACTAAACCTAACCCTAACCCTCTAACCATAACCCTAACCCTCTAACCTTAACCCTAACCCTCTAAGCCTAGCCATAAAAATAACCCTAACCCTAAACCTAACCCTAGCCCTAATCCTAACCCTAACCCTCTAACCTTAAACTTAACCCCCTAACCCTAGCCCTAACCCTAGCCCCAACCCTAGCCCTAACCCTAATTCGTATTTTTTTTCTGGTTCTGGGCATGCTACAGAGCTGAAACTTCACAGGTACACTTTTTAGACCCCCCAGACACTAAATCCAAAGAATTTTTTTTTTTTTTAATTTTTCCAATAATTGGCTCTCTATTAAAAATAACAATTTTTAAGAACTTTTTTTGTGTGATTTGGTGTCTGGGGGGGTCTAAAAGTGTACCTGTGAAGTTTCAGCTCTGTAGCATGTCCAGAACCAGAAAAAAAATTAGGGTTAGGGTTAGGGTTAGGGTTAGGGCTAGGGTTAGGGTTAGGGCTAGGGTTATTTTTAGTGCTTAGGGTTAGAGGGTTAGGGTTAGAGGCATAGGGGTAGGGTTACTAACTCTAACCCTAAGTATCTCACCATAACCCTAACCCTATCCCCTAACACTAAACCTAACCCTAACCCTTAAAGCCCAGTTCCTGTCCCATTTTGGTTGGTTGTGGTCTGTTTGTGGATGTTTGCGGTGCGTTAAACGGGGAGTTTGGATCTGTCACTGTGAAGCGGGCGTAACCCTTACACTACCTGATCGATACAACATCATACCTGATCGTATACACACACTGGATGTTTTAAAGCACGTTATTCCAAACAATTTAGGAATGTTAGGTGATGTATTCCCTTAAAACCCGACTCTGCGTCAACTACGTAATTTTCAATGGGAGTTTTGCCATGGATCCCCCTCCGGCATGCCACAGTCCAGGTGTTAGTCCCCTTGAAACAACTTTTCCATCATTATTGTGGCCAGAAAGAGTCCCTGTGGGTTTTAAAATTCGCCTGCCTATTGAAGTCTATGGCGGTTCGCAATGTTCGCCGGTTTGCGAACATTCGCCGATGTTCGCGTTCGACGTTCGCGAACATTGAATTTTATGTTCGCGACATCACTAGTGGTTAGTACTTCTGCCCTAAAGTCATGGGGTCCTCAGTTCAATCTGCAAGGTGCTTGCATGGTTTCCCTATGCTTGCTCGGGTATTCCAGTTTCCTTCCACACTTCAACAGACATGCTGGTAGGTTAATTGGCTCCTATCTAAATTGTCCCAAGTATGTGTTTGTATGAATGTGAGATAGGGACTTTAGATTGTAAGCTCCTCGAGGGCAGGGACTGATCTGAATGTAATTGGGCAGGAACTGACAGCTTCCTTCTGGGTTTAGACGAAACCCAGGAACATCCTTATGATAATCCAGTCTGCACCTGAACCACATTTCTGCATCGGACAAAAGAGAACATTGGTTGCCTATAATGACTAGACATTAGCCTACAGATTCATCAAAAAGCTATATTTCCCTATAAAACTTTTTGACTGGCAAATAGAAATCATTTATAGCATATACTCTCAGTAGAAGTACAGGGTACTACAGGGTATGTAGCCTACAATGGTGCTATTATGGCTCACACATAACATAATTAGATACTGATTTCTATGCAAGATCTTTTTTGCAGAAAGTTCCTGTGTAAAAAATGCACGTAATGGTCCTGTCAAGTGCTTCCACTAACATGTGCCCATAAAATGTTCACATCCATATAATTCTTCTTTTTCTTTAAGGCTTTATGCACATGGCTGCATATATTGTGCATGGAGCATAAATAACCAGCATAAGTGATCCAGCCTTTCTGTGTCCAGGGTTGTATGCTCATTCACATGCCTAAATTTATGCAAGCATCCGTAGTTACATAGTTAGTCTAGTTCAGGGATCCTCAAACTATGGCAAGACACAAGTCCATCTATTTCAACCAATAAAAAGGAAAGAAAATATATATATTTTTTTACAATCCTATATACTGTACACAGTCCTATACCCACAGTCGATCCAGAGGAAGGCAAAAAAAACCCCCCAGCAAAGCATAATTTAATTTGCTCTCGCAGGGGAAAAAAATTCTGTCCAAATCTCCCAAGAGACAATCCGATAACCCCAGTATCAACTTTACCTAATTTTATTAGTATCTAGGGTCCACCTAAACCCTTATATACCAGTGTATAGCTAATAATTGCAATAGGAGACTGTATTCTGCACCTGTGGCTCGCTTAAGCCAGCCATAGACAGTTCGAATCTTGGCCAGTTCAACAGGGACCAGTCGAGATTTAAACCATGTATGGGCAGGCTGAATGTACCTAAGCTGATCAACTTGGGTACATTAGCCTGTCAAATTGTACATGTGAATATTGCTAGCAGCTGTTAAAGCCACTAGCAATAATCACTGTGTTCTCTCGGCAGGGACAGCTTCCCTAACCCCTAGCTGGGACAACACAATGGCTCCGCAGGAGGGATCAACAGTCATGGTTGCAGGAAAAAAAAATTCTCCATCTATGGCCAGCCTTACATTGGCTATTTTATCCCATGCACTCTGTATACTCTTTCATAGCTGTGTGCAAGAAAAGTAAGGCCGGCCATAGATGGAGTTCCCCCATCAACACTGACTTGAATCCATCCCATGGAGCCATTGTGTTCTCCTGGCAGAGGAAGCTATCCCCACCAGGAGAAGACAGTGATTACTGCAATAATTGCATGTAAAATCTGGCAGGCTGGTTACACCAAAGTTGATCAATCGATCAAATTGGATACATTTAGCCAGCCGATACATGGTTCGAATCATCTATGGACAGCTTAAGGGCTCTTTCACACGGCCGCTCCGTATGTCCGCAAATCATCCTATTTTTTTGGCGGATGATTTGCGGACATAATCTAAGTCAATGGCATTGCGGATGTCAGCGGAATACCATCCGCTGACATCCGATTTTCTTCCTTTCAGTTCTGTTCCGTTTTTTGGAACGGAACAGAACCCTATTTTTCCTCCGTTCAAAAAACGGAAATAAGCGGTGTCATCCGCTGACATCCGCAATGCCCATAGACTTCCATTATGTCCGTATATCATCCGCAAACGGATGGGATGATATGCGGACATACAGAGCGGATGACACAAATGTTATCCGCTCCGTGAAAAAAAAAAAAACAGCGGAGCGGCCGTCTGAAAGAGCCCTAAGAGTTAGTTTTTAATTTATACAGGAAATAATGACCACAGATGCTGAATTTTTCACTTTGAATTTATGCAGTTCAACGCAGTAAAAAATTACTGATCATAACACAGCTGTGTGCATGGGTCCATAACATAATATACTGCTGCATTCATATTTGTAAAGAACGTTCAAAACAGAACTTTTTATGCCCATATTCATAAACCCTCAGTCTGAAATCTGAAGTCGTACACAACAAAAAGAATAAAGAGTATTAAGAATGAGCAACAACAGGTCAGGTTTTCAGATTACTTTTGCCAGGTCAGCGGAGATAAATTTTTATTCATCATGGATTACTGCACCTGCACAATCTCAGTGTTCTTTGCACTGCTCTATGGATTAGGCATGATGAAGACTTGTGGTATGTTATGTAGTCATATTTAAAATATTCTCAAAGGCTAAATGTTGTGCAGACTTCTTTCCTTTGGAAAATGCCATGCAGTAAAATCTCCATAGGCCGTAACTGTGCTGCACATGGTGATCTGGAGGAAGGGTAATTTTATTCATGGTAAATATGCTGTGTTTTGTTTTTAGTTTCCAGCAGTCACAGAAAGGACATTATTGTTCATTTTTCCTCTGTCTACTTGCCAGAATTCCGGATCAAATTAGGCCTTGGTCTTTAGATAAAAAAAAAAAAAGGATCTAGGAGAGAGGGGAGAGAATCCCTGGCGATGGTCCCAGCAAGCAACTGTGCATGCTTGCATGACAAGATACTTAAAATTGGATTACATTATGAACATGAAATTGTGTTATATCTAACAAGAGACTATGAACAAAACAAATTTGCACAAAATGAAAAAAAAAAAAAAAAACATATCTACAACACAACCATACATTGCTGTTATTGCTTTGTATATTTCCCATTTTCTGAATGTCACTGTAACTTTGCAGCAAACAAAACATGACACATACAAAAATGATTCAAAGAGGATCTTTGGCCTAGTCACCAATGGTAATGGGTTGTATTTGGAAAGTTGAATGGTGTTCCAGAGCTGGCAGGAAAATCCAGCATAAAAAGTGCTCATTCTGGCTCGTAATTATGTACATATGGTGTTTAGAGAGGCATATGCGCGTAATTTCATTCTAGTGCCTAGAATATTCCTCTTTCAGCCGCTAAAATGAAATTACGCACATTGGAGTTTGTTTATGCACGTATTTGTGTAAATGATGCCAGGATGGGTGGATGAATAAAAGGTCAACCTTCTCCATTTAAAGAGCGCTTCTAAGATGTTATACGTTTTACAGTGTTATAATGTCATACCTTTGAAGATGTTATAAGGATTTCACAATAAAACCCAGAAGAGTTATGCTGGCCATACACTATATGAAAAATCGGCTGAAATTCGGTCATTTGGACAGTTCATTCGTTTTTTGGCCAGTCAATGGGCACAAATCGGTAATCGGTTGTGATGTTTTTGAGCCAAAAAAACAAGTTTGGAAATGTTCTGCCGAATGATAAATTGAAAGGTTAATGTGTTTTCTCGTCCAAACTGTATGCAATGAGTATATGTGACAAAAAAACAAAAAAAAAACCAAACAAAAAACTGATTCATTTATGTCTTTTAAATGATTTATCGGTCATTACATGATGACACGATCCTTTGCTCTCACGGCCGAGTGCTCCTTTTTCGAAAAGGAGTTTGAACAATTTTTCATAAAGTGTATGGCCAGCATTACTCAAATTGAGCAGACCGTAGTTAGGAAAATGACTAAAAGATCCTTGACCAGCTCCAGCATCTGTAATGTGGTCTTTTGGTAGACACAACCGCAGTATAACATCTAGTTTTCTGGATTATCCAGATAGAACAAAAGAGAGGAACCCTTCTGCCTTCATGATCCTCTGCCATGAAGCCATACCTTCCAACTCTTTGAGATGGAAACGAAAAAACACCTACTAGCAAAAGTATGTAGGCACAGGACATCCCCCCACTTAAAGGAGAATTATACAAAAAAAATGGGTTCATTAAACTCACAAGTACAGTAAAACCTTGGATTGAGTGTAACTTGGTGCAAGATAAGCAACATTTTAAAATAAATTTTGACTTGATAAACAAGCGATGTCTTGATATACAAGTGGCGTCACATCACAACTGAGTATAAAAGAGAAGAGAGGCTCCTCTAAGTGTAGCAATATGGTTACATTTAATAAAGGTTCAACATTTAGCAACTCACATGGTTGATGATTAACCACCTTGGCGGTAATCCCGAGCGTGACTCTGGGTGGATTTTTTCATTGCAGGATCGGTAACCCCGAGTCACGCTCGGGGTAGATGTGCAGAGAGCGCAGCGGTGTTCTCTTACCTTATCCTGGCGATCCAGCGATGATCTCTCATTGCTGAGATCGCCAGCCGAGAGTCCCGCCGCTCCTCCGTCCTCCGTCGGTCTGATCACTTCCTAGTTCCGTTCCCTGCAGCAGCAATGCTGCATGGGAGCGGAACTAGGGAGGGAAATTCAAAAAAAAAAAAAAAGCGTTGCACAAAACACATTTTATATATATATATATATATATATATATATATATATATATATATATATATATATATATATGCGCATATATATATATATACACCGATATATATATATATATATATATATATATATATATATATGCACACACACACACACACACACACACACACACACACACACACACACACACACACACATATATATATATATATATATATATATATATATATATAAATTATATTATTGATTCAATTATAATTCATGCGTTATATTATATATATATATATGTGTGTGTATATATATATATATATATATATATATATATATATATATATATATACACACACACACACACACATATATCTATATATAATATATAATGCATGAATTATAATCTAATCAATAATATAATTTTATTATATATATTATATATTACATAATAAAATAATATTATTGATTCGATTATAATTCACGTGTTTGTGTTTCAAATTTCTCACATCTGGGATGTCTACTAGACTCTTGTTTTGGTCAGGTTTAAGTCAGTAATTACTAAGAATTGTAGGCCTATAATACATAACGCCAAATTTCCATGAAAACAATTGTACCGCTTTTGGTATGTAATTCCTGACAGAATCATACCGCCAGGGAGGTTAAAACAGGCACATCTAAGTATGCAGGCATCCGGAGTAAAGCTGTCCACATAGACCACCCTCCACACCACCAACAACGTCATCTCTTCAACAAGCGCTTCAAGCCTTGCTTTCAGATCACTGTACTGCAGGGTAGTCTTCCCACTCAATACTGCAGATGGACAGCAGTGAGAGCCGGCGGTGCAGAGGATGGTCTATGTGGACAGCTTTACCATAGATGCCTGCATACTTAGATGTGCCTCTTTTAATCATGATCATCGTTAATCATCAATGTAGCGCCTGCTGGATTTTGCTTCTAATCCCCTTGTGGAGGCTGCCATTTGTGGATGGACATTTTATGGTTACACAACCTATCACAATGCTATAATCTTTTTATATGGACTATAAACTGAAGGATTTATGAATATATGGTTGTGGAACAAATCATCTGAGTTTCCATTATTTCTTATGCGGAAATTTGCTTTGATATAAGAATGCTTTGGATTACAAGCATGGTTTCGGGAACAAATTATGCTCGCAATCCAAGGTTTTACTGTACTTTTTTTTTTATTGCCACTACTGTTCCTTTATACTGGCTTTTGAAATTTACAAATGCCGCAATTTAGAAACTGGACGAAAGGATTATCACTGGGAAACACTTTTTGAAAGATAAACAGTGCATTTTACATACAACTATATACAGGCATACCCCACTTTAAGTACACTCACTTTAAGTACACTCGCGAGTAAGGACACAGCTTGTTCAGCTTGGCATGACACTACTCCCGGTTTTTAACATTGGCGTCTATGGGAAATCTTGGTCAGCTTGACATGGCACTACTCCCAAAGCATAAGTGACAGGGATACCAAACTTAGGGAGCACCGAGAGGGGACCCAGGACTACAACATATCCTGTTTGTGGCCGGCCAGCTTGCCTAGGTAATCTACCATGTCGTAGTCCTGGATCCCCTTAACATGCTCCCCAAGCTTGGTGTCCTTGTCACATGGTTTGGGAACAATGCCATGTCAAGCTGACCAAGATTTCCTATGGAGCTAGTGTATTTACATGCATTGAGAAATGAAAAAAGATATTGCTTCACTTTAAGTACATTTTCGTTTTACATACATGCTCTGGTCCCATTGTGTACTTAAAAGTGGGGTATGCCTGTAGATCAAACCAACATAAATGGACAAACGAGGAGGAAAGATGGACAGAGGGACTTTGTTCCAAATCAGGGACAGTTCCTCAAAATCAGGGGCAGTTGGGAGCTATGCACGAAGCAGCCAAAAATCACTACAGAGGGAAAAAAAATTACAAGCAAAAGCTGTGTTTAGTAGGCTTACCATCGATTACAGTTTTCTTGGTATGTTGCTCCGCTTGGATATTTCTGGTTATTTTTAACACACACTAGAAGAAAGTGATTGTGGTAAGTCATTTGTACTGTAATAGTTTATTTTCTCAAGTCAGCAATGACAATATTTCTGTGCATTTATGGTTCAAAACAAATCCATATGCAACACATACAAATTCAAGCTAAACAGCATCTTAATACATTTACTATTTACCCAGTATACCTACCATCAGGGCTTTTTTTCAGCAGGAATGCGGGGAAAGCAGTTCCGACACCTCTAGCACTGAATGTGCTGCATGTAATGCCAAGGGGTGCTGGGGGTGCTGGAGGGTCTATTAATGCTGGCTGCTGGGGGATTTATTATTGCTGGAGGGGATCTATTGTTGCTGGGGGGTCTTATGTTCCTGGGGGGACAATTGATGCTGGAATGGATCTATTGTTGAGGGAGGGGTTTGATTGTGGCTGCTGGGAGAACTGTGGGTGCTGCTGGGGGGTATTTTGTTGCAGGGATCCATTGCTACTGGGGGGGGGGGTCTATTGTTGCTCGCTGCAGGGGATCTATTTTACTGCTTTAATTGTAATCATTAACAAATTCCATACAAATGATACTTGGCTTTGTATTTTCTAAAAGGGGCAGTACTGTAAGGTGGTAAGGGAGTGGAATCAAGCGACGGTGCTCAGAGATAGGTAGCGGGCAGGGACAAGAATTGACTCAGAAGTGGGGAGTTCCTGCACCTATGCTCTGAGAAAAAAAGCCCTGCCTACCCTGATAAAAGAGGTAAAGCAAATAAACATGCACATGCAGAATTTCAACACACACCGAATACACAGGCTAAGGTACATACAAACTAACAAGGAGACACCAAATCCAAGTCTTGTAGCACAACAGCCTATTGAACGCTGAATTGTAATGCTATTCTTATGTTTTCCAGGTTTCAGCATTATTTTGGGGAAATGAAATGCATGCTTCAAGGACGCACTGGAATATCACCAACATGCCAATAAAATCTGCAGCGTACAGTGTTTTTTATGTAGCAAACGGCAGCTGTAAAAAAGGAGTTCTTGTATTTCTGTGCCTGTAATTAAAATTCCCTTTAATGTTTGTACCTATAGGAAAGCCTATAATAAGGCTTACCTATAGGTGCTGTAAATATCTTCTAAACTTGCACTAGGAGATATCTACTGTATACTGCGCCAATGACGTCATCAGCACATGCGCTCTGAAGGAACAGCCGCCCGTGCCATTTGCAGGTAAGTGTCACATAATGTGCTAGTATGCAAAACATAATAGCATATTATGCCTTTACTTTACTTTTAGGTAAGAAAAAAAAAAAGCAGAGTTTACTTCCTCTTCAAATTGAAGGTGTTAGAAGGGTGCCGTTATTTAGGCATAACTACACGTCACTACCCACTAGTATAGATCATTGGAAACACTCAGATTTTCTCCTGCCGTGCAGTACTGATCTGATTTGGAGGAAGAATGAGTATCTATGGCTACAAAGCTTGGCACAACCCATTGGTCACTTTGCCTCGCTGGCCTTCCCTGATCACAGTCTGCAATGTCTGTAATGCTGTATCTTGGCCTAGGCCAACAAGGCCCAGGCCTAGGGCAGCACTTTGCAGGGGGGCAGCAAAAAAGCTGCACCCCGCACAAAAAAAAAAAACAGCCTTCTCCGGGCTCCCACATGAAAAGGGTACCCACCGGCTTGTGCTACACTTTTAGTATAGGGCCAGTCGAATTGGGCTGGAGGGCAGGGACCAGGAGGAAAATCACTCTGGCACCCCCATAAAGCGGTCACACTGCTACCTCCCAGTATGATAATACCGGCCGGTGAGGACATTCGGACAGACCACAGGCCGCCGACCACACTTAATACAACTAGCCCAACGTCCGCCAATGCTAATAAGTGTGGCTGATGGGCAGTAATGAGGCTGCACTGATGGGCACTGATAAGGCGGTACTGATGAGGCTACACTGGTGGTCACTGATAGACTGTGGTTGTGGTCTATGGATTACAGATGACAGGATGGGTCATAAACAGGAAGGGGTGTGTCCTTTACAGGAAGAGGTGGGTCATATTTAAATTAGGGGGTGCACAAGTTTACTCAGGCCTAGGGCAGCACAAAATCTAAATACACCACTGAATGTCTGGGCTCTGCTAGGACCAGCAGGACCACTCACTTTCACTACTCCTTGTGGTACGCTCATCCCCTGGCTTATATTAATCAGCAAAGTGTTGGACAGTAGAACAAAAAGCTGCCTGAATCTGCACCATGTTCCAAACACATTTGGTGTGCAAACTGCTGCAGGTGTCAATAGATTCAACAGATTCCTAATGACACCCCAAACGCAGACTGCAAACGCACTATGTTTGCCTGCACCAGATTGCATGGTACCACAGTGCCATGCCATCCGGTTGCAGTGTGTTTTTAAAAGTAGTGCATGCATTTTGGTGAGATCAGGTGTGACTTCAACCCATTCAAATCACTCTGGAAACTAATTAAAAAAATTGGAGACTGTTTAATTGCTATGGATTGCAACATTTTGAACATTGTTGTTTACCCTCTGTCTTACTGATAAAAGTCTGCATGTCTACATTTTTCTTTGCAGCTAAAATACAGTCCTTTCATCACCATTGACCATGCTGAAAAATACATGCATCCGTACATTTACAAACCACCAGCAAAATAGGAGAACTTTGCATGTCATGGATGCTTGAATTCCAGACAGAAGAGAGGATGATTCTAAAGGGAAGATAAAGCAGGAGCCAATAATTGTCAAAGGACTAACTCAGTGGAAACAGAAAGTAATGAATATAGAGAACTGTACAAAGTCTGGTTGATTTAGTCAGGCCATACACAGTGCAAACTTCTTTCCTGCAACCACAGGTTGCAAGAAAGAAATTTGCACGATTCCCCCATCGACACAGACAGGGCTGACAGGGTAATCCCTCCTGCCGAGCAACTGTCTGCTCTCGGTAGGGGGATTGAGGGCGGGCGGGGGAAGCCATCCCCGCCGGGAGAAGACAATGATTATAGTTAGCGGCTATAGCTAGTGATAATCGCAAGAGAATCCGGCAGGCTGGTTGTACCCAAATTGATCGATCAACTTGGTACATTCAGCCTGCCCATTAACAGTTTGAAACTTGGCAGCTTCCTGCTGAAACGGTCGAGATTCGAACCGTGTATGGCCAGCCTTAGGCTATTCACTTTGCAAGGGAATTTAATCTTTGCAAGGGACTTTTCTCCAGAGCTTAGTAAGTGAGGTAAGGATTCTGCTGACTTCCATCATCCAATCATGTGCAAGAAAAAAAAAAGCGGTGTTTTTTATTTTCCTTGCGTGTGATAGGGTATTTTTTGCAGAGTGAACGTTCACCACATTCACTAAGCTCTGGAGAAAGTGCCCTAAGGCTCCGTTCACACAAATGTTTTTTTGCAGAAATGCATGACGTTATTTTTAAAACAGTTTCCTATTGAACACATTCACATTTTTGGGCCTCTGTGTTTTTGGAAAGGGTCAGGGACTTTGTTAAACGCAAAACTGTGCTTTTTTTGGTTCAATAGACTTCATTTGAGAAGCTGCAGAAAATCATGTAGTGCGTTTTTACCACGATTGGCGTTTTGCATTTTTTAATCTGCTCAACAAACAATTTGCTGGAAAAAAAAATTATGCAAAATGCGAATCGTGGCAAAATTGCTGTAAAATCGCTGTAAAAAACCTGCAAAAAGCACTGCAGAAACGCACAAAAGCAAACTCCATAGGTATGAATGGAGCCCTACAAAGTGAACCACATATTTGCACAGCCATTAAACCCATCGTGAACATATTATTATTGCTCTTACCTTTTTGGTAATTTTCTGGGGGGCTAATGTGTAAACAAAACCCCCAGAAGTCAGGGCAGCAGTCAGACACTGTTCGATTGCAGAACAGATCGCAGTAGCAGATGGTATCCAAATAAGGCACTGTACAGTCATCTTCTCTTCCTGGGCAGCAAGAATTTCTCTTTTGACAATACGAGCCACCTGGATCTCTAATTCCAAGAGTATGAAGTCCTGGGGCCAGCTCACGCCGGGTACGAGACCTGCGGGCCGTGATGTCCTTAATTATACCAATGCATAGCAAAACCGAAGAGAAGAAAAAGAGCCTCATCCTTGGATAACGCGGTCAAAGTTCCTGGAAAGAGATGAATGATGAGATGGTGTTGACAGTAAAGGTTACTGCCTTAAGGCTTTCAATATTCAAAGAGGAATTAAGATTCACACTAAAATCCCATTAGGCAACATAAAGAAAGTTACATTTTCATCACAACAAAGAACAAAACTAATAAAATATTACTTTGCTATCTTAAATATTTAAAAAATGTCAAATAGTGGCAACCTGCAACACCCAACGCTGCTGAGACAATCTCTGTCTGAACTTGCTACTGACTTCTTCATTTATCTTAGTGATTAAGAAATCTCTGCAGGTAGGCAGACACACATTTCTACCCAGATCTTTCTTTCTACGTAGGAGGGAGAAGGGAGAGCAGGATGACACCCTTGGTGCTGAATATCTCTAGGGGAGAAGAAAAACTACAGTCATCCAAAAAAAAAAAAATTGTATCAATTTATATATATATAATATTTATATATATATATATATATATATATATACACATACACACACACACACACACACACACACACACACATACATATATATATTATACTGTAATATATATATATATATATATACACACACACACACACACATACATATATATTATACTGTAATATATATATATATACAGTGGGTACGGAAAGTATTCAGACCCCCTTAAATTTTTCACTCTTTGTTACATTGCTGCCATTTGCTAAAATCATTTAGGTTCATTCTTCTTCCTCATGAATGTACACATAGCACCCCATACTGACAGAAAAACACAGAATTGTTGACATTGTTGCAGATTTATTAAAAAAGAAAAACTGAAATAATACTGAGCAAAGGGTCTGAATACTTAGGACCATGTGATATTTCAGTTTTTCTTTTTTAATAAATCTGCAACAATGTCAACAATTCTGTGTTTTTCTGTCAGTATGGGGTGCTATGTGTACATTCATGAGGAAGAAGAATGAACTTAAATGATTTCAGCAAATGGCAGCAATATAACAAAGAGTGAAAAATTTAAGGGGGTCTGAATACTTTCCGTACCCACTGTATATATACACACATACACACATATATATATATATATATATATATATATATATATATATATATATATATATATATATATATATATATATACACACACACACACACACATATATATATATATATATATATATATATATTTTTTTTTTTATGGTGTCTATAGCTATATGACACTTCCCTGCAGACATGGGGATCTTCGACCAATCTGACAGATCTGGATACATTCTTCTCATGTCTACAGGGGCACCACTTTCACAAATGAGGACCATTTATAAAAATTAAGTGCATCACGTCTCTGACCTTTTACTGCAATGGCTTATAAGGTTGAAAAAAGAAAAACATCTGTCCAGCTGTGTGTGTATGCATGGTTTTATTCTCTAACACAGGGGTATCCAACTTTTTCACCTTCCTGGGCCACGCATTGTCTTGGGCCACACATAAAATACACTAACAATAAGGAGAGCACATTAGCAGAAAAAGTAGGGTAGATCATGATCACTGATATAGATAATGTACCTATCTGAGTAATAAAACTTAATTTTTGGTAATTTTTTTTAATACAAAAGTAAAAAGAAGGCAACATAAAACCATTGCAAAATTAGACATTTTTTTTGATAAACAAACTCATCAATATCTGGTTGGATGAATGTAGTAGCAATTCTCAATAAATTCTTTGAGTGCTCATTTTGGTTCTACTTTTGCCCTTCATGCGATTTATCCTTGAAAATAGTTGCTCATGAATACTGTATAGGTGCTACTGAAAACTGATGACATGAATAAGGTGTGATTGTGAAGAGTGAGATTTTTTTCTTTAGTAAGATTAAACTTATAAAAGTCCAATAAAGAGACACTATCACATTTTCTTCGGGCCACATGTGTTCACTAAGTGTAAATGCATTTTAATAAAAAAAATTCCCCCCAAAAAAAAAAAACACCATTCTGGTCCACAGGTTGGACACCCCTGCTGTAACAGTTCCCAGCCCTGTAAACGATGCTTCCTGGGGAAGATATCTAAAAAATGTTGAAGTTGCTGACAGCCTTAGCTAGCTAATACCACTCCCTGGGGATGGATGGTAGTTCCACAATTTTACTGCTCTAACAATAAAGAACACCTTCCACAATCTAAGGTTTAAACCTCCTTTCTTCTAGCCTCAAGTCATGAGCAAGTGTTTTCCATCAGGTACCTAAGAGTAAAAAGTTTATTACAGTTATTGGAGTCACCTTCGGTATATTTGTACATTTTAACTTCTTTCCAACCATGTATGCAGCAGCAAGGAAGGTGAGTTTTAACACATATGCATCCACAGTGGTATGAATTTACCTGCTAAGAGCGTGCTCACAGCACACTGTCAGTCAAGGTTTCTGACTGGGAGCCAGCAGGATGGGCTTCCAATTATTAGATCACCCTAAGGGCCAGTCACAGTGATCAAATGATAGAGAAGCTGCATCACCTCCCAGGCATTAAGGCTCATCTAAAGAGGAGCTCCAGGCTCCCCCCAAAAAAACTAAAAGTCAGCAGCTACAAATACTTTAGCTGCTGACTTTTAATATTAGGGCACTTACCTGCCCAGGAATCCAGTGGTGTCCTCACCCGATCCAATTTTATAATTGGCTATTGGGTGCTGGTGCCAACATCTTGACTTAAGGAAACCTGAACTGCCAAAACCAGGTACCCGCTTCCCACTCCCCCCAGAAGATGCCAAATTTAGGGGGGGGGGGAGGCAGACAAGCGGAGCTTCCCTCTAAAGTGAAACTTTACTCCACTTCTCTCCAGAGCTGCAGTGTTCCATATTTTCCTGCCAACAGCTAATATATCACTTAGTGTCACTTTCAAGAGGTTGTAAAGGCTGAAGGTTATGTGCTGCTCCCCCCCAGCAGCCCCCCCCCTAATTACTTACCTAAGCGCCCTCTCGATCCAGCCAATCCTAGCCAGTGAACCAATCAGGAAAGACAGGGGGGAAGGGGGGGGCATGCCACGGCTCTGTGTGTCTTATGGACACATAGTGCAGGGTTTAGGAGAGAGTACACACCAGTGCCCCTATAGCAAGGGATATGCTGTTGGGGGCACTTGTCAAGGGAGAGGAGTCAGGAACACCAGCAACGGACCCGAAAAGAAGAAATTCGGGGGCCTTATGTGCAAAACCACTGCACAGAGGAGGTAAGTATAACATGTTTGTTTTTTTAAGGCTGAACCTTTAATACCACTTTAAGACCCCGTTCACACTGGGGCGACCTGTCAGACGACCTGGCCGCCTGACAGGTCGCTGTAGGTCGCCTGCCATAGAGAAGCTGTGGACCCGTTCTAATAGGAGCGACACAAGTCCGGAGCTTCTTTGGGGCGACCTGGAGCGACCTGCATTGACTTCAATGATATGAAGTCCGTGCCGGCCGCTCCGAGGTGAGGACCTGTGAGGTCGCCCCGGCAAGTAGCGTCGCCCCAGTGTGAACGGGCTCTAAAGGGTTAAAGTGACAGTATTTACTTTAATATCAATTATGCAGGGAAATAAATTCAGCACAGAATGTAGCAATGTTACAGGATGACCTTGATAAAATACTTTGGCATCTACATGACAGATGAGGTTCAATACTGAGAAATGTAAAGTTATGCACTCCGAATACACATTAGGAGGGGCTCCCCTGGGAGAAGCAGTGATGGAAAAGGATCTGAATAGAGTGCTTGTAGATCAGCAATAGCATGCAATGCGTTACCTGGTCATCAAGAGGTCAATTCCCCCCTCAATTTTATCCATAAACAAATTAAACAAGTTTTTCAGTTTTTTTGGTCCAAGAAAAAAGTAAGAATTTATATCTGCAAAGTTGTTTGCGTCCCTAGATTTAGCAAAACCACGGATGTGTTTTGTAAGTACATTTAGGCTTGGTTCACACTATTGCAATGCAACTTTGATGTGATTTACAGTGCGATTATGTGGTGTGACTTTGCAACTTTAATGAGACTTTGAATATTCTTTGGGGCCAAGCTGCACTGTAAATATTCTTTGGGGCCAAGCTGCATTGTAAATATTCTTTGGGGCCAAGCTGCACTGTAAATATTCTTTGGGGCCAAGCTGCACTGTAAATATTCTTTGGGGCCAAGCTGCATTGCAAATATTTTTTGGGGCCAAGTTGCACTGTAAATATTCTTTGGGGCCAAGCTGCACTGTAAATATTCTTTGGGGCCAAGCTGCATTGTAAATATTCTTTGGGGCCAAGCTGCATTGTAAATATTCTTTGGGGCCAAGTTGCACTGTAAATATTCTTTGGGGCCAAGCTGCACTGTAAATATTCTTTGGGGCCAAGCTGCACTGTAAATATTCTTTGGGGCCAAGTTGCACTGTAAATATTCTTTGGGGCCAAGCTGCACTGTAAATATTCTTTGGGGCCAAGCTGCACTGTAAATATTCTTTGGGGCCAAGCTGCATTGTAAATATTCTTTGGGGCCAAGCTGCATTGTAAATATTCTTTGGGGCCAAGTTGCACTGTAAATATTCTTTGGGGCCAAGCTGCACTGTAAATATTCTTTGGGGCCAAGTTGCACTGTAAATATTCTTTGGGGCCAAGTTGCACTGTAAATATTCTTTGGGGCCAAGCTGCATTGTAAATATTCTTTGGGGCCAAGCTGCATTGTAAATATTTTTTGGGGCCAAGCTGCATTGTAAATATTCTTTGGGGCCAAGCTGCATTGTAAATATTTTTTGGGGCCAAGCTGCATTGTAAATATTTTTTGGGGCCAAGCTGCATTGTAAATATTTTTTGGGGCCAAGCTGCATTGTAAATATTCTTTGGGACCAAGCTGCATTGTAAATCATACTAAAGTAATGCAGAAACCTTTTCCAAAATTGCAATGTGCTGAGTTGCAATAATTACAGTAGGATGAACTCCATTAAAAACAATGTTGTTTCCCTTGTCATGCGATTCTGTTCTGATCAGAAGTCACACTAGCTTTAACTAGGCCTTGGCCTTTAAAACAGAGAAATTAACTGGTATAACGCCCTAGCAGTTCTAATAAAAAATCAATGGTTTTAAAAGTAGAATGAATAAAGCAGGTTAGCAAAATCATTCCATTAAAGCCTTTAGGCTATGTTTAGCAGGTGGAAAGTTTTACATTCCCTTACTGTACAAAACAGGTGACACTGTCACATCCCAAATCTACAAAAATGTGTTTTTTCATATATTATGGCTTGTTCCTGTAGAATGAAATATCAGCACTATGCTAGAATACCAGCTGAAGGCACACGGGCTTCCTCAGCATCAAAGGCAGTATATCCTGACATCTGGAAGCCACAGATGAGCTCTTAGAATGTGAAGAATGACAGGTAGCTCCAGCCAGGCAGCGATCAGCTTCAGGGCAATCAGTAACCTTTAGCAGAGGTCTAACATACAGACATGTATATAGCATGCAAAACATAACACCCAAATTACTGCACATACCAGAGGGGCTTTAAAGTGGAACTTCACCCAAAAGAGGAAGTTCCACTTTTCCTTCTCCTCCACCCAACTCTACAATTTATGGCTCATTATTCTTCTTGTTTGGGGGAGGGGGGGGGGCAGATGCCTAGTTTTGACAGGTACCCACTTCCACTTCTGCTCAGATTGCAGGGGAAGTTCCTCTCGTCTTCCTCCTCCGCCCCTCCTTCAACTTTTGACACATTCTTTTTTTGTGAGGGAGTGGGTACCTCCGAGCAGAAGTTCAATCTCCCTTCCGTGCCCACAACCTTTTGACACATCACAAGGTCCCAGGAGGCTGTAGGACCATTCACAGGGCTCAGCGTGGTTCACACATATGGAATGAGAAGCCAACTGTGAAGCCACAAGGAGTCACAGCTGGCTTCCCATAGTTAACATGCCGGCGCCAGGGACTCGAAGACTGGAGAAGAACTGGCTTGGGTACAGATTTAGTTAAAATTTAGAAACCTGGTTGAAGAACCTCTTTAAAGTAGAGGTAACTGTCTAGAGGTAGGGTAACAAGCAGAGTAGAGGTAACAAGCACATTTGACATGTTTAAAACGCGCCTACCTGTATCCCATGTATCCTGTTTGTGTTTGGTTTATGTAATAAAGGATTTCACTTCATTTAAGCTCCTGGTGGTGTGCGGCCAACCATTCTTACACACATTGGATAGCTGTTTGTTCACTCATCTGAGCCGCGTATACATTCCCGTAGGTCACCCCTAACAGAATGACATTAAGTTTGCCAAAACATTGTGTAGCATTAAAAAGGAGAGGTACAGCCAAAGCTCGTTTGGCTGTACCTCTCCTATGAATGACAGGAGTGCAGTTTGATCTGCACTCCTGTGACTTGTTTTCAGCAGACAGCAGACTGAAGCCTGCTGTCAGCTGACGTCACGGAAATGGTCCAGGCTCGGCAAAGATTGTGACCATATGGTCGAGATCCGCCCACATGCCCGGGTGTGCACCCGGTTTAGAGCCTGAGCTGGCCGCTCCTGCCCCCCTTCCATGGCCCAGCACTCCAGTGAGCGAGGTGGGGGGGCAGAGCAGACAGCAGTGACTGGCAGTCACCAGCTCCCTGCTCAGGGAGCCCTGAGAACTAAGTGATCTGTGGTGTTTGATCGCTCGGTTCTCAGCCTTAGAGTCGGTGGGGGACAGATGCAGCATGGGACCGATGCTGCATCCACCTAGGCAAGTATGTATCTAGAAAAAAAAATAAATCCCGTACTTTTGTTTTTAAATAAAATACTTGTTTTCACTTTGTTTGATCTCAGCTCTGATCGCCAGCAGTCTCTTTGTAGTCACTTCTAATCTACATGCATGCATTCCAGAGATTGTTGTTTGGCATTTCTCAGGGTGGCTTTTCTGATAGTGACAACAATGGACATTACCAGGAATAGTAGTGGTAAAAAAAAAAAAAAGTCACGTCTGGATTTAACTAATCATTTGATTAATTTTCCTTTAAGGATGTGTGGAAGGGGGTTTGTCTTATGTCTACATACCTTTACTAATAGGTGTCCCTCGTTCCCTTCTCAAAAAGTTGGGAGGTATGTATAATGTGACATGACATTGTAGGAACACGCCTGGGACAGGGACAGAGCGCTGCCACAGTATAACAGGAAATGCCTGAACAGGGACCTCCATGGCAGGATTGTCTAGTTTTATTTTAATGAAAGCTGCAAACTTAAAAATGTGAAAACTACTTCTGAAATACATTATTGTTATTGGGTTTAAATATGCTTTAACTATAAATTAAACATTCACATTATTTTGTACGTTGTTTTATGGTCCAAACTGGGTACCACTGTCACTAAAAAGGGCTGTTTATCGGGTATGCATTGTTTTTCTTAAAAGGTCCTACTAGATGGGAAAACAGTTTGTAGGAGCTGTCAGAGTATTGGACAATATAACCAAGATCAGCAAAATGATGCAAAAGTGTATTTAGGGTAGCAACCACAGTCTAATGAAATATCAATCGTAATGGGTATAAAATTGTGCATGTTGCTTCATACTGGTCTGGTGCTGGAGCAAAATAAACAAGTGTGTCCATGTGTAATTTACCTGTCATGCTCTGTACGGGGGGTGAAAAAGCAATCATCTGACAATCTGATCATGTGTACAAAAATTATAAGCCATCTTATACTAGTGCCATCACATTCCACTGAAGGAATCTTGGACTTTATGGAATACTTTATATTGTCAAAACAAAATCACTAATAACCACTCTCTGACCAATATGGAATTTCTGAATCACTAAAGGAAGCCAAGGGTCAATCTGGCAGTCACACCTGGTTACAAAAGCAAAACTCATAAATGGTTTCTATGTACAGTAATGGACGGTATACTGTTGGAAAAAAAAGGTACTCTAAAAGGTGTAATCCTGGGCTCAATATTGCCCAAATTAGGACAATTTTGTAGCTAGTCAGCCAATACTTGGTATGTGTATGTAGCTGCTTATCCTGCCATGTTACAATTGAAATGGGTATTGAGCAGGTGAGATGAGAAAACTGAAAACTAAACTAAAGGTGTATGCATCATCTGACAGCTTAGATACAGTGCCTTGCGAAAATATTCGCCCCTTTGAACTTTGCGACCTTTTGCCACATTTCAGGCTTCAAACATAAAGATATAAAACTGTAATTTTTGTGGGAAGAATCAACAACAAGTGGGACACAATCATGAAGTGGAACGAAATTTATTGGATATTTCAAACTTTTTTAACAAATAAAAAACTGAAAAATTGGGCGTGCAAAATTATTCAGCCCCCTTAAGTTAATACTTTGTAGCGCCACCTTTTGCTGCGATTACAGCTGTAAGTCGCTTGGGGTATGTCTCTATCAGTTTTGCACATCGAAAATCTGAAATTTTTGCCAATTCCTCCTTGCAAAACAGCTCGAGCTCAGTGAGGTTGGATGGAGAGCGTTTGTGAACAGCAGTTTTCAGTTCTTTCCACAGATTCTCGATTGGATTCAGTTCTGGACTTTGACCTGGATATGTTTATTTGTGAACCATTCCATTGTAGATTTTGCTTTATGTTTTGGATCATTGTCTTGTTGGTAGACAAATCTCCGTCCAAGTCTCAGGTCTTTTGCAGACTCCATCAGGTTTTCTTCCAGAATGGTTCCGTATTTGGCTCCATCCATCTTCCCATCAATTTTAACCATCTTCCCTGTCCCTGCTGAAGAAAGCAGGCCCAAACCATGATGCTGCCACCACCATGTTTGACAGTGGGGATGGTGTGTTCAGGGTGATGAGCTGTGTTGCTTTTACGCCAAACATAAAGTTTTGCATTGTTGCCAAAAAGTTCGATTTTGGTTTCATCTGACCAGAGCACCTTCTTCCACATGTTTGATGTGTCTCCCAGGTGGCTTGTGGCAAACTTTAAACAACACTTTTTATGGATATCTTTAAGAAATGTCTTTCTTCTTGCCACTCTTCCATAAAGGCCAGATTTGTGCAGTATACAACTGATTGTTGTCCTATGGACAGAGTCTCCCACCTCAGCTGTGTATCTCTGCAGTTCATCCAGAGTGATCATGGGCCTCTTGGATGCATCTCTGATCAGTCTTCTCCTTGTATGAGCTGAAAGTTTAGAGGGACGGCCAGGTCTTCGTAGATTTGCAGTGGTCTGATACTCCTTCCATTTCAATATTATCGCTTGCACAGTGCTCCTTGGGATGTTTAAAGCTTGGGAAATCTTTTTGTATCCAAATCCGGCTTTAAACGTCTCCAGTATCTCGGACCTGCCTGGTGTGTTCCTTGTTCTTCATGATGCTCTCTGCGCTTTAAACGGACCTCTGAGACTATCACAGTGCAGGTTCATTTATACAGAGACTTGATTACACACAGGTGGATTCTATTTATCGTCATTAGTCATTTAGGTCAACATTGGATCATTCAGAGATCCTCACTGAACTTCTGGAGAGAGTTTGCTGCACTGAAAGTAAAGGGGCTGAATAATTTTGCACGTCCAAGTTTTCAGTTTTTTATTTGTTAAAAAAGTTTGAAATATCCAATAAATTTCGTTCCACTTCATGATTGTGTCCCACTTGTTGTTGATTCTTCACAAAAAAATACAGTTTTATATCTTTATGTTTGAAGCCTGAAATGTGGCAAAAGGTCGCAAAGTTCAAGGGGGCTGAATACTTTCACAAGGCACTGTATCTGGAAGATAACTTAGATATTTTGGAAGTTTGCTTTGGGACTCTTAAGCTAGCCATAGATAGTTTGAATTTCGGCTGGTTCAGCAGGGACCAACGGACATTCTATGGGCAGACTGATTGTACCCAAGTTGATCCAGCAATTATCTTGGGTACAACCAGTAGGTTGGATTTTTACACACGATTATTGCCAGCGGCTATAGCCTCTGGCAATAATCACTGTGTTCTCTCGGCAGGAACGCCTGCCTACACCTCCAACCCGCCGGGAGAACACAATAGTTCTGCGGGAGGGATTCCCCCATCAACACTGACTGATCGAGTAATTTTCTTTCCTGTAGTTGCAGGAAAGAAAATAACATCATCTAAGGCCTGCCTTACATACAGATTAGAGATAAGAGAGCTAATTTTTAAGGGTACATTTTAATGTACGTTGACTTCCATTTGGCGATGCATCAACAACACAATGTGTTGGCTTTTCATTGCTGACCAACCAACTAACTTGAAAACATATCTAACCTATTTTTTGCAAGCACACTGCAACAAAGTGTATGTGCATTTACATGTATACATTGTGGTCAGTATATAACTGTAAATACCACTGGAGGGTCAGCTGTGTTGTGTACAGGAGGTCCCCAACCCCTGGGCCATGAACTGGTAGCAGTCCGTGGCCTTTTAGCAATTAGGGCCGTACAGCAGGAGGTGAGCAAGCAGGGCTTGGTCTGTTTTTACAGCTGCTCACAATACCGCCTGAGCTCCACCTCCTGTCAGATCAGCGGCAGCATTAAAATCTTATAGGAGCGCAAACCTATACAGTAAACTGCGCATACACAGGATCTATATTGTGAGCTCCCTATGAAAAACGAATGCCTCATAATCTGAGATGGATGTGGAGCTGAGGTGGTGGGGAGCGGTTGCAAATACGGGTTTGATTGCACCATCAACAACCCCCACCTCGGTCTATGAAAAATTGTTTTTGACTAAACCGGTCCCTGGTGACCTAAAGGTTGGGGACCATTGTTGTATACTGCCCAGAACGTAAGAAAAATATGTGTTACCCTAATACGTCAATGCACATGGTAACACACAAACATAATTATGAAGCCAACTATTGGTTACCTATTACCATTATTATTTAAAATTATTATTATTATTATGATTATGCTTATTAAGAAAAAGTATTTTTTATTGGTTAGTTGGTCTGTCCTTCAAGTTAAATGCATGTTTTATATAGAAAAAATGTTCCTATTAATTGGGTCAATATTACTTACCATCAGGCAGTGTTGCCTATTCTCCGTTTACTCCATATTTAAAAGGCAGCAGAGTTGTGCTGCAGCTTGTTCATATCATGTGAAAAACTACGTCCATGTCCGTTCAATAGATCTTCATGGTCTGATGAACCTTTTATGACTCATACATCACAGCATAAAATACAGTTATTATTTCAGTACATCAGTGCTCTGGGCTGTGAACAGCGGACTGGGTTCTGGTGAATGAGCCAAGCAGTTTTCTAATCAAGCCCTTCCATCATAACTGATATGTTCTACATTAATTCCCAACTCCAGGCAACAGTCAAAATCAATCAGTGAACCGCTAACACTAGACAGGAAATACTTCATCAAATCGGAAAACCTCTTCAGTTTCTATGTAAAGTGAGAACTGTATTATGTAATCTACTGTAGCCAAGACTTTAAATCTAGGATTATAAGGAAGAACTCAAGAAGCTACGACTTGGATTGATATCTGGATGGACCACCTTGCTTTTCTGTTATGTTCCACCTGCTATACTACTAAAGTTTTGGAGGAAAAACGATCTGCCAACTGATTTCAATTTTTAAAGGAATTTCCAGAATATGAAAATCTTTCCCTTGAAAATGTTGTACCTGGTTTTTAAAGCAAAAGAACCCTTCCATACAACACACGGTTTTTCTGCATGTAAGCCTAAAGCCTCATACACACGCACCGATTGTTGGCCGACCGATCGGCCGTCTTTTGTCCAGTGTTGTTGTGTTGGTTGAAATGTGCTCTAGACTGCACACGAATTTTGTCGGCCAACAACAACCAACCGCAGAAGTGATGTCATGTGATGGTTAACTTTCCGTGTGTTTTTTCTTCTCTGAGCATGCCCAGTCTTGCTCATCAGATTTTTGTCTGCCGAAATCTGTACTGACTGAAGAACAATCGGCCGTTCTGCTGACGGCCAACAAAAATTTTATAGCATGCACACCAGATTTTGTTCGGCCGAAAAGTCGCAGTCGGTTGTTCTAAGCATCATACTAACAACAATCGGCCAACAATCGGTGCATGTGTACGAGGCTTTAGCTTCCCATCCACTGTGAATTTTAGCCGGTTCTTGATGAACAAGCCCAAACCCTTGATACAGCTGGCCCTGACAGCCTTCATTTGAAAAATCAGAGGAGCCGGCTAGAAAATTGTTGGCTGAACAGTGGGTATATCCAATTAGATGCAGGCACTGTTTGGGTATGCTGTCAGCAGCTGTGACGATAAAACAA
This sequence comes from Pelophylax lessonae, assembly GCF_965119305.1. Classification (NCBI taxonomy): domain Eukaryota; kingdom Metazoa; phylum Chordata; class Amphibia; order Anura; family Ranidae; genus Pelophylax; species Pelophylax lessonae. The sequence continues at coordinate 364,927,012 of NC_138769.1, read as the reverse complement.
CCTGGCAGAGGGAATTTGTCCATTTATGCTGTTACTGTGAGTGGAGGCCTGCAGCTTAACAGGGGTGGTCAGGGGGCAGTAAAAACAGGTCTCATTCATTTATTTGTACCACCCTAGAACCGCAAGTTTAACCACTTTACCACCGGAGGATTTTGCTGTCTTCCGTCCAGGCCACTTTTTGCGATTCGGCGCTGTGCGACTTCAACTGACAATTGCGCGGTCGTGCGACGCCGTACCCAAACAAAATTTACGTCCTTTTTTTCCCACAAACAGAGCTTTCTTTTGGTGGTATTTGATCACCTGTGCGATTTTTACTTTTTGCGCTATAAACAAAAAAATAAGCGTTTATTTTGAAAAAATAACAATATTTTTAACATTTTTTTATATGAAATTCCCCCCAAAAAAGATGTAAAAAACAATTTTTTTAAAAATTTTTGGCCAATTTGTTTTCTGCTACCTATGTTTGGTAAAAAAAAATTGCAATAAGCGTATTTTGATTGGTTTGCGCAAAAGTTATTGCGTTTACTAACAAAGGGAAAGATTTCTGTCATTTTTGGTGTTTTTTTTTTTTAACGTGTAATGGTGGCGATCTGCGATTTTTTTTTGCGGGACTGCGACATTGCGGCGGACAGATCGGACCCTTGACTGACATTTTTGACACTTTTGGGGTTACCAGTGACATTACTGCAGTAATCAGTGCTATATATATGCACTGTTACTGTAAAAATGACACTGGCAGGGAAGGGGTTAATTTTATTGGAGAGGGAGGGGTTAATGTATGCCTGGTGCTTACTGACGTGTAGGGGGGGAGGTGACTGAGTGAGTCATGGACAGATCGGATGTCCAGCTATGCTGAACAGTCCGATCTGTCACTCCCTGTCACTATGGAGATCCGCCCGCTTGTGTTTACACAGGCGGGCGGATCTCCACACTAGATCCCCGGCGATCGGGGCAGAGCAGCGGCGATCGCCGCTGCTCCTCCCCTGGCCCGACTCCCGCTGTGAATTAAAACAGCGGGAGCGAGCCTCCGGCGGCGCACAAGCGCCGCCCAGAAGGGGGAGTGTCTGACGACGTAGTACTACGTCGTCAGACGATAACGAGCCACTCTGCCGCAGTAATATTACTGCGGGCGGAGGTAAAGTGGTTAAAGTAAGCTTAACAGTGCATGGGTAGCTTTAGATCTTGATTTTTTGATGAAGTAGAACATGCTCTGGTGTGGAGGTGTTGATACCTTCAACTATGTAGTGCAAGGGCCTGCCAGATTGCATACAAATTGAAAGTGTTTAGATTTGACCTCATATTATATGGTTTTGGTAAGTCTAATGGAAAAAATCTAAAGATATTTGTATAGTGTGTATGGCCCATTAGCCTTTAGTCACAGCGCCCTGCTGCACAGCCCACTCCTGGTCCCTGGATAGGGGGTTCTCCTGACAACCTGATAGGAACCCACCTGACTCCTTAGATGAGACCTCCTGCCTCCGACACCTCTGACCCCTGGCTGAGACCTCCTGCCTCCAATATTGGAGCTTTGAGCAATCCTTAAGGGCCATACACACTATAAGATTTTCTGAAGACATTTTCCTTCAGATTTACCTTTTCTATGTAGTGCAAGGGCCTGCCAGATTGCATACAAATTGAAAGTGTTTAGGTTTGACCTCATATTATATGGTTTTGGTAAATCTAAAGGAAAAAGTCTTCAGAAAATCTTATAGTGTGTATGGCCCATTAGTCTTGAGTATATAACTACCCTGCACACCTGTCCACTCACACAGGCTGCATGCACCCAGTAAAATCCAGGATTGAAGGTTCTGTCCCACCCAAGACACTTTGGACCTTCAAGCTCCCAATAAAGGTTTACAGAATCCAGAGAAAACCAAAAAAAACACAGCTTTCTCTGCTCTAAAAACGACAGTCTGGAACTTCGCATTTAGCCCTAATGTGAATCTTATGTTTTCTCCTACATTATCACAGTGGCAGGGCTTGTCACAATGCTCTGCAAAGTTGATTTTCAGCTAAGTGAACGAGGTATGCTGACTTCAATCATCCAACCATATATGAACAAAAATTGTGTTTTTTTTATCCTTTTCCTTGCACATGATTGGTTGTTTTTTTTGCAAAGTGATTGTTTTACTAGGCTCCGCCTCATTCACTAAGCTACGTGAAAATTTATTGTAAAAGGTAACCACTCTCTACTCCTTAAAGTGGAACTTCACCCATTTTTTTTAAATTAAGAAATATGGTAGCTGCTGACCTTTAAAAATGAGGTACTTACCAGTCGAAGGAGTCCAGCGTGGACTTCCTGCAGCCGATTCTTCTCAATGTTTTGGGTCCCTGGCGCGCCATCTTGAAATTGGAAGCCAGTTGTGACTTCCTGATAAATCACAGCCAACTCCCCACTGTGCATGGACATATGGAGGGTGTGGATGGGGAGTGGGGTGGGATGAGTGATTTTATTCTCTCCTAGATAAGAATTGAGGAACTGGGAGGAGGTACCTGTCAAAAAGGTACCAGCTCCTCATAACAAGGGGTGGAGGTGGGGAGGAGAATGAGCTTTGCTTTCACTTCTGAGTGAAGGTCAACTTTAAATAAGTCAAGCCTTGGTGTTTTCCCTAGGTTAATGTTTTCTTTTTCTTGTTAAAGCCTACCTTCAGTCAAATGGTATCTTTGAAAAGAGAAGGGAAGGGTCACAAACACTGTAAGGTTTTTATTGCTGTAACTCAGAAAATTCTAGTTCTTGTTCTTCTCCAATGTACAAACAAATGTGTTTTTTTTGCGATTTGTGTCTCTGTTGGTGAGATTTCCCCTGACTAAGGCCTAGTACACATGGGCCGAATGTCGGGCGGCATCGGCCAGTTAAAAAAAAAACGTCCGACATTCGGCCCCTATGTACTGTAGCTGGTCCGACAGAAGCCGTCCGTTTGGCCGGCTTCTGTCAAAGGGGCATGACCGAAAACAGTCCGCCTATCGGGTCCTGACCAGAGTGTCCTGGTGGGGGGGCTGCCTCCATGTCAGAACACAATGGCACAGCAGGTAAAATTGCTGTAATAACATTGCATAGTTAGTAGAACAGCTCCTCCTGAGCTGTCAGTTTTTTTGTTTAGCCCTACTGGGTTGAACAGAAAAAAATAGTAGTGTGTACGAGGCTTAAGTAAGGATAAGTCTTTCTGGTGAAGTTGACTATGCTGACCAAACATGACTTGAATTTCAGCTGATTCCTGCTGCATACCTCAAAATACAAGACCTCTGTGGCCCTGTTGGCACAGCCTGGTTCAACAAACTTAGGCTTAAAGCCTCGTACACACCCACCGATTGTTGGCGGACCGATCGGCCGTCTTTTGTCCAGTGTTGTTGTGTTGGTTGAAATGTGCTCTAGACTGCACACAAATTTTCTCGGCCAATAACAACCAACTTCAGAAGTGATGTCATGTGATGGTTAACTTTCCGTGTGTTTTTTCTTCTCTGAGCATGCCCAGTCTTGCTCATCTGATTTTTGTCTGCCGAAATCTGTACTGACTGACGAACAATCTGCCGTTTTGTTGACGGCCAACAAAAATGTTATAGCATGCACACCAGATTTTGTTCGGCCGAAAAGTCGCAGTCGGTTGTCGGAAGCATCATACTAACAAGCCAACAATCGGCCGTTGGCCGAAAATTCACGGCCAACAATCGGTGCGTGTGTACGAGGCTTAAGTAAGGATAAGTCCTTCTGGTGGAGTGGACTATGCTGACCAAAGATGACTCGAATTTGACCCGATTCCTGCAGCATACCTCAAAATACAAGACCTCCATGGCCCTGTTGGCACAGCCTGGTTCAACAAACTTCAATCTGAAAATCAAAGGAACCGGGCAAAAAAAGTTTCAACTGAAAAGCGACTTCAACCAATCAGATGCAGCCACTGTTCTGTATTCTGATAGCCGTCAAGGAAGATTCCTCCGTCCAAGCTGTTTAGTGTCGATGTGAATTCTACAGATTACTCTTGTTCAGCATGCAAATTAAATGAGAGAAAATCATTTGGTTTTTCCATCCTTGCCGACACTGGTCGGCTGAGAATTTTCCACCCAGCTTAGTAGATTTTTAAGTTGCCTTTTGTCAAGCTGGGTTGCGTCGACGGGGCCATCTTTGGTTTAAAATATGAGCCAATTCAGCAGAAATCTGCTGAAATTCCAGCAATAGATTTAAAAAAACGGACACCTTTGAACCATCTGAAACACATTGCCACTTAATTCAAAACTAAAACAAAAAAGTTTGACTTTGAGTTAGGATTTAGCATCCCTTCACATCTGTTCACTCTTGTTCATTGTGTTAAGGCACACCTATTAAAAGGAGTTTCTGTTAGAGCAACATATTCATTTAGGCTGCCAATGCACCAGAAATGTGCCCATACCTTTTTCTGACACAGGGTTGCCGGAGTCATAGCTTACTCATGGCTTACACATGGCTAAGGACTTCCCTGACTGACCAAGCACTGTCCCATGGAGTGAGTCACAAGACATGCCCGAAGCATGAAGGAAATGATAAGCATAGGGCATACATGACAGAGTGGAAGGAAAACCAGGCAGTAGGGGTTACATTTGTTGTTGGGATATGAGTCAGGACTCTTACTTTATTGGCAGAGCAGACAAGGTCATGGGGAGGAGCAGGAAAGAGAGTAGTTGGAGGGAAGGAGTGAAGGGGCTTCACTTGCAGACTGGAGATCATAGAAGAAACGTCCCTCCCGTCCACCCTGGTGATGCTGTTTTCTGTTGCTCTGCTAAGGAGGTTGGACTTTGGCGGTTGGGGTCCTTGACAAGGGTCCAAAGCATGGTGTTGAATGATAAAATGGTGGGACCCATCGCAGGTGTGGAGTCCTATGGTTGGTCTGGTTCAGTCTAGACCAACCGGGTAGTGTAAGGTGGTAGGGGTCTGTGGTCAGTAAGAATAGTCCTCGAGGCGGTGTTTTGGCGGTTGGGGACAGAACCTAACTTAATGGTACCATAGACTCCAAAGTTGTGGGAGATGGTATCGTCAAGGATCTGTAACCATTCTTGGATCTGGATTGGTTTGACTGTTTTACAGTATGTTTTTCTGTTATTTATGGTTTTGCTTGATAAAAGGCCGAAACAGCCATTTAATCCCCATCCTGAGTTAGTGTTGCCATTTAAAGGTAAAAGGGGGGTGGTGTTGGGTACTGGTTCAAGTAATATGGTTTAACAGGTGGGATCTGAACTACCCTAGTCATGCTCCTCTGTACCTGGAAGTGACTGATATTTTCTACAGATCACAACACTAAACAGAGCACAGGGGGAAGCCAGGGTAAGGCAAGTATATGCTTCTGGGATGAGGGGGATTAAAGCAAACCTGTTGTTTGCCCTAAGTAGTTAGTTTTAGGGCCCATTTAGATCTACAAATGTGCGCAGAGGTGCAATATTTTGTACGGTTATGTACCTTGCCACATATCAATGTGCATTTATTTTGTAGACAGACATGTGTTTTGACATGCGTTGATGCATATTTTGCGTTTTTGAATAAAGGGAGGGGAAATTCATTTTCTTGAAGTTCAGAGATTGAATGAGTGCTTTCTTTTCAAAAATCTTCTTTGCATCAATAGAAGAGGCCATCCATGTGGGGTATGCTGACTTGGACGGAGCTGATCGCGGCTCTGACTAGTAAGGTCTGGATCTTAGATATAGCCCTAAACTTACATTATTGTTAACAATCACAAATGGAATAATACAATAGGCAGGGCCGGTGCTAGACTGTTTTACGCCCTAGGCAAGATCAGCTACTTGCGCCCCCCCCAAAAAATAAATAAATAAAAAGGGAAGGGGTTAAAAACTGCTCTATGTCATATCCAGTGACCCTTATCTGATGGTTCCTCCATGTAATGCTGTCATACCCAGTGATCCCAATGTTCCTCTATGTAACATCAGGGGTCCTCCATGTCATACCATCTAGGGTATGACATGGAGGAACATCAGGGGTTCCTCCATGTCATACCCGGAGACCCTGATGTTCCTCCATGTCACACCTGGGGACCCTGATGTTCCTCCATGTCAAACCTGGGGACCTCAATCCCCCATGGCACACCCAGGGATCCCAATTCCTCATGGCACACCTGGTGACCCCAAACCCCTGTTACACTTGTGACCCCTCTCCCCCATGTCGCACCTGGTGACTCCAATTCCCCATGGCACACCTGGTGACCGCATTTCTCTTTCACACCAGGGATCCTCCATGTCACACCCAGGGACCCTGATTCCCTGTTCTGGGCACACTCACTGGGCAGTATGAAGAGAGTGGCCTGCACTCTGCCCTCCTTCACCATGATCCTGCTTATTCCTTCTCCCAGGACGCTCCTCTCCTGGACCACAGTGCTCACCACAGCTCCAACCGACTCCTGGTGGAGGGAGAAGCAGCAGTCAGAGAGCTCCGCACCTCCATCACCAACATCCTCAGACCATTCCGTTGCCTTGTCGCTTCTGCTCCAGTAAAGGTGCTGCCCTCCAGTGCCGAGCTCCGGCTCAGGTTCAGCTCTCCTCCACTCCCTGCTTAATACCGACTCAGGGAAATGAACGGCTGCCCACCAGCTCAGATTAGAGATTCACTTCCCGCCCAGGGATTAGGCTGCTCAGCTCCAGACGAAGAGGATCATTATGCAGTTAGCACTCCGGTGGGCTCCTTTCCTGCCCCTTGGGGCTCCCCCAACAATGGTGGAAAGCCAGGGCCTGGTAGTTATGCCACTGCCCCAGACACCTGGCATCTTCCTCTGTCCCTTCTTCCTCCCCCACTGCCGCCCCTTTCCTCAGCTCACAAGCATCATTCATGACAGAGAGTGAGTGCTGACTCGTGGCTGCGCTCCTAGATAGCAATGCGCCCTAGGCGGCTGCCTAGTTTACCTAGTGGAAGCACCGGCCCTGCCAATAGGATTTAAGAATTTATCAATCACTGTATTAGTGGCCAATATTAATATATATTTTATGATATACTGTAAGCTCTTTAGGTTTCATTCACACTTGCGATGGGTAAGCCCCATTTTAGCTGCCCCAACCACTCCCCCTTTTTTCTGCACAGGCTAGGGGTGTACACATGCCACAGCAGCAGCAGGAATTATACTCCCATCTGCCGAGCCCAACCCATTTAAGTAAATGAGGCCATGCCGCAACCGAACACAACAGGAGTGGTTGCTGCACAGTTATTCAGTATTTAGGGGGTTAAAGCAGGCGTTGAGGAGTTGATACAACATCTCCTTCTCGCCTAATGCTCTCTGAAGAGTGATCTGAACGCAAATTGCTCTTTAGAGGGCAAAGCAGATGTAAAAGTGTCCCTCATGTTAACATTTGAAAGCAATCGCTAAATGCAACAATCATCTATATTTCAATGTGTTAAGCGTGCCATAACCGGAAAGCAGTAGTTTGTGGTACCCTGAGGCAGTACATTCTATGCCTAGATTCTTAAGCATATTAAAGTGTCTTTAGAATTTATGTTAGAGCACTGACACCTATAATAAAACATGTTGTCAATTTCATCATTCATATATCAACAGCGCTAAAAACATCCTTCAATCAAATTCTAAAATAAGAGACACTTGTTAAAGTGGAACCTCACTGCATCTGAGCACCATAAACTGAAACCCTATTTATTCATTTTTTTTATTCAAAGCAAAAAACACCCATCCATGTCTCTATGCTTTATTTTGTTGAGAAATCACTTTCACACCCCCCCCCCCCCCTCTAGCATTTCTAGCTTCGGCCATCTTGAGTAAGGGCAGATGATTCAAGTGACATTTACTTCCTGGAATCCATCTGCCCTTAGTTCAGGCATGCAGGTGTTCTATCAGGTTACCGTCAGATCGTGTAACAGTAAGTGACATTCCGACCAAAAAATACTTGCTGCACATGTGCATTGTTCCGACATGCTTTTCATGGCGCTATGCATTCAAAACACTTCATGATCTGACGGGTAGAGGTAATCTGATAGAACATCCATGCAGACATCTTACTACATCCAGCTACGTCTTGAATTTCTAAGTAATTTTAGCAATAAAGTGAGCATATATAAATAAATATAGCATATTGAAATGTATACATGGCTGTTTTGATGTTACATTTCGAAAGAAGCTGGACGCCAGCAGTAGGAAGGTGGCAGGGGCCATGTTGGTACACCCCGCACGTCACTTCTGGTTTACTCGGCTGCCAACAGCACCAATTTAAAAAATTGATAGTATTTAAAAATACAGATTTTGGGCGCTTTGAATACTTTGAAGTGCCGTGGAGGTATCCCTCCATAATGAGTACCTGTTACTGCCTAATACTGTCACAAGGAATGTTTACATTCCTTGTGACAGCAATAAAAGTGATCAGATTTTATTTACACAGTGTTAAAAATAAAAAATAGGAAAAAAAAATAGGAAAAAAAAAATGCGCCCCGTCCCCGTGAGCTCGCGCACCAAAAAAAACCCATACATAAGCCGCGCCCGAAAATGTACACAGTGTTCAAATGACACATGTGAGGTATTGCCACGATCGTCAGAGCGAGAGCAATAATTCTCGCAAAATACCTCTTCTGTAACTCTAAACTGGTAACCGTTAAACATTTTTAAAGAGTAGTCTATGGAGATTTTTAAGTACCGTAGTTTGTCGCCATTTCACGAGTGTGTGCAATTTTAACTGTAACGTGTTAGGTATCTATTTACTCAGCATGACATAATCTTTCACAATATACAAAAATATTGGGCTAACTTTACTGTTTCTTTTTTTTTAAACTCAGTGAAGTGTATTTTTTCCAAACAAACTGTGTTTGAAAAACCGCTGCGCAAATACCGCGTGACAAAAAAAATTGCAACAACCGCCATTTTATTCCCCAGAGTCTTTGCTAAATATATATATATATATATATATATATATATATATATATATATATATATATATATATATAATGTTTTGGGGTTCTAAGTAATTTTCTAGCAAATAATACTGATTTTTAACTTGTAAACAACATGTGTCAGAAATAGGTTTGGTCCCTAAACTGGAGTTCCTCCCAAAAGTGGAACTTCCGCTTTAAATACTGCTGACCCCCTGACATGCCACATTTGGCATGTCATTTTTTTTGGGGGGAGTGGGTACCTAGATTTGACAGGTACCCGCTCCCACTTCCGCTCGGGCCGCCAAGACGACTCGAGCAGAAGTTCTCCTCACCCTCTCCCTCCCTGCAATCTTCTGGGACATGTCACAGGCCTCAGAAGTTTGCCTGACAAGTCACGATGCGCATGCGCAGTGCGCACCCGGCTGTGAAGCCGCAAGCTGTCACAGCCGGGTGCCCATACTAGAGATGCTGGCACCACCGAGAGGAGAGGGAAAGGAGGAAGGCTTCGGGCGGCCGCATCGCTGGATCCTGGGACAGGGGGAGTGAGTGTTTATTAAAAGTCAGCAGATACCCTTTTTGTAGCAGCTGAATTTTAATAAACACAAATAAGTGGTTAAAGCAGATCTTCACTGCATCTGAGCTCCACAATCCACAAACACTATTTAATTTTAATATTCAAAGCAATCTCCTCCATCCATCCAAATCTCCATGCTTTATTTTGTTGCGAAATTACTTTGAAAAACACCCCCTAGCATTTCTGGCCGTGGCCATCTTGATTAAGGGCAAATGATGCATGTAGCATTTACTTCCTGGAATCCATGTGCCCTTAGCTCAAGTATGCATGCAGGAGAATGTGCTTAGTTATGAAACCCCTCCTCCTTTCCTCTCCTCCCCCCCTGAAGTCTCCTGGGGTGTGTGACATATGTCGCCTAGGCAAGAAACCAGGAAGTAACTGAAGAAATGTAAAAAAAAAAAAGTTTAATGCAAGTAAATATGATCTACTTTACTGTTTACCAATATAGCAGCATAAGGATTAAAAAAAAGTCAATGTTGATTGAGAGAGTGAAGTTTAGGCCCCTTTCACACTAATGCGACTTGTCCCACGATTTTGGACCGCAAAATCGCATGACAAGTCATTTTCCATTATTTTCAATGAGCCCCATTCATATCAGTGCGTTTTGAAGTTGCACCGACTTCAAAGTAGTTCCTGCACTACTTTGCCACGATTTGATTGCGTTTTGAGCCATAGCCATAGCCATAGGTTTCAAAATCGCGTCAAAAATCGCGCTAAAATCACGTCGCATAAGTGTGAAAGGGGCCTTAAGCATTCAATATTCAAACCAAAATTAAAAATAAAAGTTTTGGCATTTACAGACTCAAAAAGAAAATTGTTACTTTAATTAACCGCTCCCCGACCACCCGCAGCCTATTTAGTGCGGCAAGATGGCTCTCCTGCGCAAACCAACGTAGGTCTACGTCGGTTGTGCGCAGGCTGCTAGGGGGTGAGCATGCGCCGCCGCTGGCGCTCTCCCGCCCCCACTCGGCAGCAGGGAAGCTGCCTGACACCCGCGATCGTTCTCCACTGAGAGAGAAGAACGGTCAGCTGTTGTAAACACAGCTGACCGTTCTTCTCCCTGGAATGATCATAGAGTTCCTGTGATCCTTCTATATAGGAACACAGATCTCTATGGTCATTCCAAAAGTCATGCCCCCCCCACAGTTAGAATCACTCCACTAGGCTCACATTTAACCCCTTGATCACCCACAATGTTAACCCCTTCCCTGTCAGTGTCATTATTACAGTAACAGTGCATGCATATTTTTAGCACTGATTACTGTAGTAATGTCACTGGTCCCCCGAAAAGTGTCAGTTAGGTGTCCAATTTGTCCGCCGCAATGTTGCAGTCCTGCAAAAAAAATCGCAGATCGCCACCATTACTAGTAAAAAAAAACCAATAAAAATGACATAAATCTTTCCCGTAGTCAGTAGACGCAATAACTTTTGCGCAAACCAATCAAAATACGCTTATTGCAATTTTTTTTTACCAAAAATATGTAGCAGAAAACAAATTGGCCTAAAATGTTAAAAAATTTTGATTTAATTTTTTTTTTTCGTGAATGTTATATAGCAGAATGTGAAAAATATTGTTTTTTTTTCTAGAATTGTCTCTCTTTTTTTTGTTTATAGCGCAAAAAATAAAAATCGCAGAGGTGATCAAATACCACCAATATTTGTGGGGAAAAAAAGGACAGCAATTTTATCTAAGTACAGCATCGTACGACTGCGCAATTGTCCGTTAAAGTAACGCAGTGCTGAATCGCAAAATAGGGCCTGGTCATTAAGGGGCAAATCCTTCCAGTCTTAAAGTGGTTAATACAAGTAAATAGGATCTACTTTACTATTTTTTTACTAATACTAGCAGCATAAGGATTAAAAAAAAGTCAATGTTGATTGAGAGAGTGAAGTTTCGCTTTAAGCATTCAATATTCAAACCAAAATTAAAAATAAAAGTTTTGTCATTTACAGACTCAAAAAGAAAATTGTTACTTGAATTAATGAACTGCTGCCCAGCCATGCACTCGGTGACAGATGTCCTTTAAATGATGTTTAATGGAAGGAACAGTATACACTCTGTTAACGGATTTTTCTGCCGACTATCACATCCTGCTCCCTTTTACCCGCCTACGCTATCACTGAAGCAGGGAGATTTTTCCTGAGATTTACTGAAATAAAAAGAAGTTTCTGTACCCCCCCAGTGACCAACATACCACACGTTGGGAAACAGCCCAGAGATGTGTTACAGCAGGTACGAACATTTTTACTGATGAAATCTCTGCCAAGAAATTGATTACACTATGAAGGTATTCAAGCAATGTTTTATTTTGACATGAATGGGTGTCTAGAATAAGCAACCCTTCTGCACTGAAAGCCAGTTCTGTAGAACGTATATATATATATATATATATATATATATATATATATATACTGTATATGTGTGTATATATATATATATATATATATATATATATATATATATATATATATATATATATATTAGCATGCATAAAGAAAGGGATGTATTCCAGAGATAAGACTATAATCCTTCCACTTTATAAAACTCTGGTCCGACCGCATCTGGAGTATTCTGTCCAGTTCTGGTCGCCAGTCCTCAGGAGGGATGTGTTGGAGCTGGAGAGAGTCCAGAGAAGGGCAACTAAACTAATTAGGGGATTGGAGGACCTTGACTATGAAGAGCGTCTACAATCGCTCAATTTATTCTCCCTGGAGAAGAGACGTCTGAGGGGGGACATGATAGCAATTTATAAATATCTTAATGGGGATCCCAGTTTAGAAAAAAAGCTGTTCATTCGAAGGGATTGCATGAGGACTCGGGGGCACACAATGCGATTAGAGGAGAACCGTTTTAACCTCAGGCAATGCAGGGGGTTCTTTACTGTTAGGGCTACAAGATTGTGGAATTCTCTACCACAAGAGGTGGTTACTGCGGGTAGTATGGTGGCTTTCAAAAGACTCTTAGACTTACATCTCAAGGATCAGGACATTCAGGGGTATGTGAGATGATTACAGCCACACACACCTACACAGGTTGAACTGGATGGACTATTGTCTTTTTATTCAACCTCACCTACTATGTATCACTATGTATCACTATGTATATATATATATATACTGTATATACACATGTATGTTACGTGTGAATCTGGAGAAAATCCTTTGGGCTAGGTCTTCAGGGTTAACAATGCAAACATGCATGCCTACTAATGTTATTATTCATGGACTTCTAACGTGGTGGATGCATGTCTGCTGTAGAAGTCAAGATACAGCCACCGTCACCAGGTGATTGGATTACTGGAGTGACAAAGTGCTCCTGGAATGTCTGCAGGCTGCACACTGTACTGCTCCCGTCCAGCTCCTTGTTGTACATTAACGCAGAGAGTGACTATTCTTGTTTTACTCAACAAACAAAAGGCGGAGGCCCTATACGCATTTCACATATGTCCTATTCTTTCACATGACTATATATGAGGATTTCTACTTCTCAACCAATAAAGAATGTGCTATACGCGAGCCACATAGCATACACTCACCAGCCACTTTATTAGGTACACCTTGGACCCCCTTTTGCCTTCAGAACTGCCTTAATTCTTCATGACAAAGATTTAAAAAGGTGTTGGAAACGTTCCTCAGAGATTTTGGTCCATATTGACATGATAGCATCACGCAGTTGTTGCAGATTCGTTGGCTACACATACATGATGTGAATCTCTCTTTCCACCACATCCCAAAGGTGCTGTATTGGACTGAGATCTGATGACTGTGGAGGCCATTAGAGTACAGTGACCTCATTGTCATGTTCAGGAAACCAATTTGAGATGATCTGAGCTTTGTGACATGGATCATTATCCTGTTGGAAGGAGCCATCAGAAGATGGGTACACTGTAGTCATAAAGGGATGGACATGGTCAGCAACAATACTCAGGTAGGCTGTGGCATTTAAATGATGCTCAGTTGGTAAAAAGGGGCCCAAAGTGTGCCAAGAAAATATCCCCCCACTCTATTACACCACTACCACCAGCCTGAACTGTTGATACAAGGCAGGATGGATCCATGCTTTCATGCTTTTGTGACCCTACCATCTGAATGTCACAGCTGAAATCGAGACTTATCAGACCAGGCAACGTTTTTCCAATCTTCTGGAGCCTGTTTTACCTGACAGGAGTGGCACCCAATGTGGTCTTCTGCTGCAGTAGCTCATCTGCTTCAAGGGTCGATGTGTTGTGCTTTCAGAGACGGAATTCTGCTCACCTTGGTTGTAACGAGTGGTTATTTGAGTTATTGTTGCCTTTCTATCATCTCGAACCAGTCTGCCCATTCTCCTCTGACATTAACAAGGCATTTTTGCCCACAGGACTGCCGCTCACTGGATTTTTTCTTTTTCGGACCACTCTCTGTAAGCCCTAGAGATGGTTGTGCATGAAAATCCCAGTAGATCAGCAGTTTTTTTAAATGCTGAGGCCAGCCTGTCTAGCACCAACAACCATGCCACGTTCAAAAACATTTTACATAGTTCCATAGTAGTTGAAGTTGAAAAAAGACAACAGTCCATCCAGTTCAACCTGTGTGGTGTGTGTCGATGTATTTATTTCCCATACCCTGAATGTTTTGTTCTTGGAGATGTATGTCCAAGAGTCTTTTAAAAGTGGCCATACTCCCCGCACTTACCACCAATTGTGGAAGAGAGTTCCACACTCTTAAAGCCCTTACTGTAAAATACCCCTTACGTAGCCTAAGGTTAAATCGCTTCTCCTCTAATCACATTGTATGGCCTCGTGTCCTCTTACACTCCTTGTGACTGAATAGTTTTTTTTCTATGCTGAGATCACCGTTGAGGTATTTGTAAATCGCTATCATGTCACCTCTCAGGTGTCTCTTCTCTAGGGAGAATAAATCAAGTGCTTGTAAACGTTCCTCATAATTTAGGTCCTCCAATCCCCTAATTAGCTTAGTTGCCATTCTCTGGACTCTCTCCAGTTCCAGCACATCCTTTCTGAGGATTGGAGACCAGAACTGGACAGAGTACTCCAGATGTGGTCGGACCAGAGTTTTATAAAGTGGTAGGATTATAGATTTATCTCTGGAATATATCCCTTTCCTTGTGCATGCTAATATTCTGCTGGGTTTGGCAGCTGCAGCTTGACATTGCATGCTATTGCTTAGCCTATCTTCTACTTAGACTCCCAGGTCTTTCTCCATTCTTGATTCCCTAAGAGGTTCCCCCCCCCCCCCCAACATGTATTTTACGCTTTTTTTCCCTAAGTGCAATACCTTACACTTCTCCACATTAAACCTCATTTGCCATGTAGTTGCCCACTTTTTTATTTTGTTCAGGTCATTCTGTAAGATTTCTGCATCATGATGTGAAGTTATTGCCCTGCTCAATTTTATGTCATCTGCAAAAACTGATATTGAGCTACTGATCCCCTCCTCAATGCTATTTATGAATAAATTGAATATTGGTCCCAGGACTGAGCTTTGGGGGACCCCACTTACCACTCCTGACCAGTCTGAGTACGCGTTATTTATTACCACCCTTTGGACACGCCCTTTTAACCAGTTATCTATCCAAGAGAAAACCTTGTGATCTATGCCTGCCAACCTTATTTTGTAAATTAATCGTTTGTGGGGGACTGTATCGAATGCATTAGCAAAATCCAGATACACCACATCCACAGGTCTCCCTCTATCTAGCTCACAGCTCACCTCCTTGTAGAATGTTAACAGATTGGTTTGACCAGAACATCATTTTGTAAATCCGTGCTGATTTTTGCTGATGCTACTGTTGATGCTATTCTTGGATATAGTCCCTTCCAGTAATTTACATACTATTTAGGTCCCCTTTCTTCACCATTTCGATGTTCAGTTTGAACATCTAGATGCCTAAATGCATTGAGTTGCTACAATGTGATTGGCTGATTAGCAATTTGTGTTACCAAGCAATAGTACAGGTGTACTTATTAAAAATGTCCGGTGAGTGTAGGTCAAACAGTACAGAAAATTCAAAGTGTTCAAAGACATATTATACAAAATAATTCTAAATATAATATCAGGTTGCATGAAATACCAGTTGGTAAGCATACATTCACAGTAGCCCATACGATAAGGATTCATTCACACTGCCATAAAAAACATGGGATTTTGGACTTACCATAAATCCATTTCTCTGATGTTCATTGAGGGACACAGCTCCTGATCTTCATAACTATTGGTTATACTGCCCCCTACAGGAGTAGGACACTAGGCAGAAAAAGAATCTGGCTACGCCTATGGGCATTCCCAGGGGGTATACTCCCTCTTTCTGCTATAGGTACTCAGTTTTGTTACAAGCAGTGTCAGAAGAATTACAACTCCACAGAGGGATGGGTACTGTGTCCCTCAATGAACAACAGGGAAATGGATTTTATGGTAAGTCAAAAATCCCATTTTCCCTTCAGTTCATTGATGGACACAGCTCCTGATCTTAATAACCATTGGGACGTTCCAAAGCAGTGTTAAACATGAGGGGTGGGAAGAGCAAAAAAATTCCCAAGGTCAAACAGTAGCCAACCAGGCAACAGGAGCTCAACCAAAACAACTGGAGCCCACCTGAAAAAAACAATAAGCCCGCAAAGAGGTTCAGTCCTTTAAACAGCAGCCTGGAAAACCTTGCGGCCAAAAGAAACATCCGCAGATGCCAACACATCCACTTTATAGAGCTTTGTAAAAGTGTGCACTTTGTAAAAGTGTGCACTGATGACCAGGTGGCCACCTTGTAAAACCGAGACGCCTGATGATGAAAGGCCCAGGAGGCACTAAGTTCCAAGTAGAGTACGTCTGGACAGGGAAAGGAGGAACCTGACCCCTGATGGAAGAGGCCTGAATAACCATTTGTCTGATCCATCTGGAAATGATCGCAGAGGATGCGGACAGCCCTTTCCGAGGCCCATCTGTGAGCACAAATAGTGTGTCTGACTTCCTAAAAGACTCCGTAGGTGACAGGTACACCCTTTATTGCCCAGACCACATCCAAGGCATGCAAGGCAATTTCCTTCAGATGTTTCGGCCTGGGACACAGGAAAAGGCAACACAATGTCTTCATTCAAATGAAAATCAGAGACAACCTTTGGGAGGAACGATGGACAGGGTCGAAGAACCACCTTATCTCTGTGAATCACAAAGTAAGGTGAACGACAAGATAACGCCGTCAGTTCCGACACCCTGCATGTAGAGGTGATAGCTACCAAAAAAGCCACCTTCTGAGACAGGGAATCTCTCGAAGATTCTCAAAGGGAGGCTACTGGAGGACCGAAAGCACCAAATTGAGGTCCCAAGGCGGCAATGGAGACCACACTAAAGGAACCAAATGTTGGACACCATGAAGAAATGTATGCACTAGGGAGTGTGTTGCCAAGGGTCATTGGAAAAAGACTGCCAAATCCGACACCTGGCCATTGATGGTACTCAAGGCCAAATTCTATTCAACCCCCCATTGAAGGAAGGTCAAGATCCGAGCCACCAAAAAAGAGTGAGGGTGAACCTCAAGAGACTCGCACCACTCAATGTACGTCTTCCACGTACAATGATAGATCTTATTAGAAGTAGATTTCCTAGCCTTTAACAGCGTTGGAATCACCGACTCAGATATACCTCTATCCATCAGCACCTGGCATTTAACAGCCAAGCCGTCAAAGCCAGCGACTGTAAAGCAGGATGGAAGATTGGTCCTTGGGTGAGCAGATCCTCCCTGAGAGGAAGTTTCCAAAGGAACATCGGTGACCAGCTGCGCTAGATCGGCATACAAAGCCAGTCCGGAGCCACTAAGATGGCCAGAATCCCTTCTGCCTCGATCCTGCATAGAAGTCTTGGCAGAAGCTTGAGAGGGCCAAAGGTATAAATCAGATTATACTGACCCTGCAGGGCCACCAGCATGTCTGTGGCGTCTGCCAGAGGATCCTGTGACCGAGCCATAAACCTCTGCACCTTTCCGAAACACCAACAGATACACCTCGGGGATGCCCCACCGGAGACACAAATGATGAAACACCTCCGGATGAAGGGACCACTCCTCTTGGTCCAACGCCTGTCGACTGAGGTAATCCACCTGCCAGTTTTCCACCCTGGGAATGTGTACGGCGGAGAAGGCTGGAATGAACCGTTCTGCCCACCTTAGAATGCCGGCTACCTCCAGAGCTGCCAGGACACTTTTTGTGCCCCCGTGGTGATTGACATAAGCCACGGCTGTGGCATTGTCCAATTGAATGCGTACTGGACATCCCTGAAGATGATCCGTCCAATGGTCCAGGCACAGACCGATCGCTCAGAGTTTCAAGACATTGATTGGTAGTCTGGACTCGTCCAGATCCCCTGAGCAGAGTGACTGAGACAGTCTTGTCCCATTTGGCCAGAATCTCCCATTGCAGTGACCTTGTATGGAACTGTGCAAACGGAACCGCCTAGAAGGTAGACAGGAAATTTGCATGTGTAATTAACAGAACTGTTCAATAATTGAAGATGGGAAATTACACATGCCAAAGAAGATTCTTCAGTTGCTCATTCTTCAGTTGCTCAAAAATGGCCAGAAAGGTCCATCTCAACAGACTGATTGTGTGGTAATATTTGTTCTAGAACAATTTTTGAACAAATTATCTTTTTTTTTTTTTTTTTTTTTTTTAAGCCTTGAAAAGCTCATATCACTGACCGATTGCTAGGAGGTCCCATTCACCTAAATGGGTCAAGTCTGGTGGCAGTACTGTCCTGTCATATGCAGCAGATGGTATCATTTTGTAGCCGCAAAGTAAAGCAGCTGCAGCATGTGCACAATCCCCTCTGACCTCTGTGTTAAGGGGGCGATCAGGGGGTGGTAAAACCACAGCTCAACTGCCTATTTTTACTGTCCTTTTTCTGCACGTGTGAATAAGCCCTTAGATCTACCAACAAATATGTAGCTGAAGGATTGGATAGATATTACATAGATTTGCTAAATCTAAAGTTCTTTTTACAAAGATTGTGACATGTATGGTGACTTCACCACAATCCCTGCTTTCAGTGTGCAATTCCACATGTGCCTTTACATGCATTTGTAATGTATTTCCCTTTATTATTTACACACATACACACATTTCTTTCCCTTCTGTTTATGAATGTTACTTTGTATTTACATGCTTTTCATTCCAACCCGGGATACGTTAAAAGAAACAAATGTGACTATCTGGTGTAAACCAGCCCTTAGACAACCAAACATTAAGTGGCGGTTCACACTATTGCGATGCGGGAACACTGCGAATATACTGCGTGTTCCCGCATCGCATCTGCAGAGCAGGCAGTTCACACTGCCATATGCGATACGCTGGGGGTGTCAATTTAAAGTTAACGACACCCCCAGATCAGATCGCATATCGCAATGCGATCTGACATTTCGCACATGAATCGGATCGCACTGGTATGAACCACCATGCGATCTGATTCTGCTGCGGAGCAAAAAAAAGGGTCCTGTGCGAGTTCACTGTGATTGCGGTGCAAATTCAGCCATACAAACTGTATGGCTGAATTTGCACCGCACAGACATCACATGTGATTTTAGGAGCAGTGCGCTCTGAATCATATGCGATGTCTGGGATCGCAATAGTGTAAACCACCACTCAACAGGAAATCTCAAATTGTGCCAGACCACTTTCCTATGCTTATAAGTGCCACAGAGGGGTATATATATATATATATATATATATATATTCATGCTAGATATTTATACTGATATGGACTGGGTAATGTGTTAAGAACGAAGGATGCCACATCATTTGATGCAAATGAAAAGTATCAACCTACAGAGGGCTGAATTCAAAGATACCCCAAAAATTAAAGTAAAAAAATGATGCAGCAGGCTAGTCCATTTTCCTGAAATTTCATTGCAACAATTAAAAAATGGTACTCCATATGCTTGTATGCATGTCTGACAATGTCGGGGCATACTCCTAATGAGATGACAGATGGTGTACTGGGATATGTCCTCTCAGATCTGGACCAGGGCATCACGGAGCTCCTAAACAGATGGAGGTGCAACCTGGTGGTATCGGATGGACATAATGTCTCAGAGGTGTTCTATTGGATTTAGGTCAGGCGAGCATGAGGGCCATCCAATGGTATCAATTCCTTCATCCTCCAGGAACTGGCTGTATGCTCTCACCACATGAGGCCGGGCATTGTGGTGCACCAGAAGGAACCTAGGGCCCACTGCACCAGCGTAGGGTCTGACAATAGGCGGACCTGCCAATTCTGGTGTTCAATGACAAATGCCAATCAAGCTCCACGGTGCCAGGAAATGAGCACAGGGACCACTAGAGGGCATTGGGCTCTCAGGCCACCCTCATGAAGTCTGTTTCTGATGGGTTAAGAACCTTCTACGGCCCTGTCCAGCTCTCCTGCAGTAACTGTGTTTCTCCTGGAATCTCCTCCGTGCTCTCCGGACTGTGTGGTGGGAGACACAGCAAACTTTCTGGCAATGGCACATATTGATGTGCCATCAGGGAGGAGTAGGAGTGCATGTGCAACCTCTATAGGGTCCAGGTATCGCCTCATGATACCAGTAGTGACACCGACCCTAGCCAAATGCAAAACTAGTGAAAAACAGTCCGAAAAGATGAGCAGGGAAAAAAATGGCAGTGGCCTCCACCTGTAAACCATTCCTGTCATGGAGTTATGGATTGTCTCATTGTTGCCCATCTAGTGCACCCGTTTTTAATTTCATTAACACACCAAAGCAGCTGAAACTGATTAACAAGCCCCTCTGCTCCTTAGCTGACCAGATCAATATCCTTAGGGGCCATACACACTATACAATTGTCTTTAGATTTTTTTCCTTTAGACTTACCAAAACCATAAATTTGAGGTCAAACCTAAAGACTTTCAATTTGTATGCAATCTGGCAGGCCATTGCCCTACATAGTAAAGGTAAATCTATAGGAAATCTAACAACAAAAGTTGTATAGTGTGTATCCAGCTTAAGAGTTTAACTGACCTAATACTATACTCTGCTTAGAAAGTGTTCCTTTAATTTTTTTGAGCAGTGTATATATATATATATATATATATATATATATATATATATATATATATATTGCTTGTCTTTTAAACCCAAACTTCTCCCTAAGTGGTTGGGGGGGGGGGTTAAAACACGTGGTAGCGCCTTGTTTTTACTGCTCCCCAACCACTCCCCTCTTAAGCTGCGAATGCTGTGGCCATGATGCTTTGCTTGATAGTATGGCAGCACTTATTCCCCTATCGCAGTCGGCAGGCAGGAGGCACAGATGCAGCACCACTGCCAGCAGCCTGTCAAAATGTAAGACAGGCTGAAATACATCGCGGCTGGAAGCTATACTGAGTGGTACTCATGTTTAGGGACATACAGTATGTTTGGAATGCAGAATTCCTGAATGCATAATGCCTGAAGAAATATAGTGAATCCCAAAGGGTACAGCACCCGGTTGCTGCACATATATGCCAATTGGATGCATTTTTAACTGCATCCAATTCGCATAACATATGAATGTAAACAGCTTTCAATGCAGCCGGTTCACAAATGTGTGGGGTGGCCTCGGTGCGGTTTCAAAAAGGGTCCTGTGCGTTTTCGGGTTCGGTTCAGGTGTGGTTTCAGGTAAAAATTTGCATCTAAATTACACCTGAATCGGTGAACAGAAACGCACTGGACTGCCGCACTGAAACCGCGTGTGCATATGTGTGAACCCAGCCTTATAGAATTTGACAAGCCACTGGCTGTGGTGCTGGCGTTGTTCCTGTGCCTCCTGAGCACCTAAACCCCAGGATTTGATGACCATGGGCTAAACATCCAGCGCACGAGGCCTAAGCGACCACACACTGTTCAACAACTCCCTCTAGTGAGTAGCTTGCATTTACATGTTTAACCCCAGGTGCTTAAATTTTTCAATATTAAACCTCATTTGCCATCTAGTTGCCCACTCCAATAATTTATTAAGGGTTCTCTTGTAAGGTTTCTATATCCTGCTGTGATGTTATTGCCCTTGTGTCATCAGCAAACACTGATATTGAGCTATTTATCCCGTCCTCTATATAAACAGTCTCAGGACAGAGCCTTACCCCTTATTCACACTACCACGACTTGTCAGGCGACTTGTCAGCCTGACAAGTCGCGGTCCCTCGCGGTCCATGCAGTGCTACAGGACCCGTTCTAATAGGAGCGACACAAATCGCTCCGACTTAGAAAAAGGGTCCTGTACTACTTCGGAGCGAACTCGGAGCGACTTGCATAGACATTCATTATATGAAGTCCGTGCAAGTCGCGCCGAAGTCGCGGTGCACGGGACTTCACAAGTCGCCCCCCAAGTAGTACAGAGTCGTGCCGCTTCAGTGTGAATGGGTTCTTAGGGTTAATCCCCCAAAGTGAGGGGAGTTCCCCTCTTAGACCATTTACAGAAGTTTTTCTGGCGTTTTTGTAGCGTTTTTGTGCAGGTGTTTTGAGCTGGCAAGGGACCAATGAAAAACAGTAAAACGCCTGTAATCTGCCAAATCGTTTTTCAGAATCGTCGTTCTTATTTTGTTTATAGCCCAAAAAATAAAAATCACACAGGTGATCAAATACCACCAAAAGAAAGCTCTAATTGTGGGAAAAAAAGAACATTTTTATTTGGGTACAGCTTTGCATGACCGCGCATTTGTCAGTTAAAATAACGCAGTGCCATATCGCAAAAACTGGCCTGGTCATTAGGGGGAAAATCTTTCGGTCCAAAAGTTGGATAAAATGTAGCGAAAACAATTTATTTCACTGGCCTGGCAACATAAGAAAACATATTAAACATTTGCACAGAGTACACACACAGCAGCATTCCAGTTTAGATTGCCGGAATATAGAGCTCTTCAGGCCAAAGAACATTGGAAGATTGTTGACAATATTTGGCATTTTTTTCTTTGCTTATCTGCAGGCGAAGGTTGAGATTAGCACTGTAAAGCGGAATAGAATGACACTTGTGTGTACCGCATGCCATCTATTCAGGGTCATCTAGACCTGCATTGCACATCATCATGACAATAATGCTTTATCTACCATATTTACACATTCCCGTATACCAAGAGGAAGTTTACATAATGTACAAGTCACACATATGGTTCATTCTAACCACCATGAATGTCAAAAAAAGGAGCCAAACATAGCAAATAATAATAATAGAAAACCACTAAATGACAGGGAGAGTGTCAGGAGAGTTTATCAGACTTGTCCAAAGACATTACAGGATCTGCTTAGCCATTTCCTGGACTGGCTAAAATAGATGTGGTCTTTGGGGAGTGATATGTGGTTGACAGGTGCACTTAAAATGAGTTAGAAACCCATAATTGCCCAATAAGGTCACCATACACATTACAATCTGACTGTACAACCTTTAGATTGACCAAAGTGATGTAATACGAGAATCTACTGAGTCTATCCTATCAATGTGTATCCAATCAGGAGAGCCCTTGTACTACATCCTTTGTTGTAGACCTAAAGCAGATTGTACAATCGGATCGTAATGTGTGTTGGGAGCTTTAAGTTCTGTGCAGATTTATTTATAAATTTAAAAATGCAATTTATAGGCAAAACTGTTTATTTTTAGTTCTGGATGAAGCAAGGAAGGATTAGAACCCCTATCAAGTTTTCATTGAGGTCTGTCTCTGTCTCTGATCTCTGTCATTTCGACACAACAATAGTTATTGTTAGAGTTGTCTCCAGCACAGGAGGTGAGGGAAAAATCTTCCAAAAGGGACACCTGTCCCTTTGATGACCCTCTATTAGGGCAGTGGTCTCCAAACTGTGGCCCGGGGGCCAGATGTGTCCCTTTGATTTTATTTTACCAATGATGGGGCATTATTCCTTCCACTGACACTATGATGTGGCACTATTCCTCCCACTGACACCAGTGATGGGGCACCATTCCTTTCACTGACACCAGTAATGGGACACTATTCCTCCCACTGACACCATTGATGGGGCACTATTCCTTTCACTGACACCAATGATGGGGCACTATTCCTCCCACTGACACTAATGATGGGGCACTATTTCTCCCACTGATACCAATGATGGGGCACTATTCCTCCCACTGATGCCAATGATGGGGAACTATTCCTCCCACTGACGCCAATGATGGGGCACTATTCCTCCCACTGATGCCAATGATGGAACACTATTCCTCCCACTGACGCCAAGGATGGTGCACTATTCCTCCCACTGACGCCAATGATGGGGCTCTATTCCTCCCACTGACACCAATGATGGGACACTATTCCTCCCACTGACACCAATGATGGGGCACTATTCCTTCCACTGACACCAATGATGGGGCACTATTCCTTCCACTGACACCAATGATGGGGCACTATTCTTCCCACTGACACTATGATGGGGCATTATTCTTCCCACTGACGCCAATGATGGGGCATTATTCCTCCCAATGATGGGGCACTATTCTTCCCACTGACGCCAATGATGGGACACTATTCCTTCCACTGATGAAAATGATGGGGCACTATTCCTTCCACTGACGCCAATGATAGGGCACTATTCCTCCCACTGACGCCAATGATAGGGCACTATTCCTTCCACTGATGCCAGTGATGGGGCACCATTTCTTCCACTGATGCCAATGATGGAGCACTATTTCTCATACTGATACCAATGACGGGCACTATTCGTCCCACTGATGCCAATGATGGGGCACTATTCCTCCCACTGACGCCAGTGATGGGGCACCATTCCTTCAATTGACACCAATGATGGGGCACTATTTCTCCCACTGATGCCAATGATGGAACACTATTCCTCCCACTGAGGCCAATGATGGGGCACTATTCCTCCCACTGAGGCCAATGATGGGGCACTATTCCTCCCACTGAGGCCAATGATGGGGTACTATTCCTCCCACTGAGGCCAATGATGGGGCACTATTCCTCCCACTGAGGCCAATGATGGGGTACTATTCCTCCCACTGAGGCCAATGATGGGGCACTATTCCTCCCACTGAGGCCAATGATGGGGCACTATTCCTCCCACTGAGGCCAATGATGGGGCACTATTCCTCCCACTGAGGCCAATGATGGGGTACTATTCCTCCCACTGATGCCAATGATGGAACACTATTCCTCCCACTGAGGCCAATGATGGGGCACTATTCCTCCCACTGACATCCTACTGATGGTAGGGCATTTACCTACTCCTACCAGCCACAATCTGGCCCTCCTAAAGTATGAATGACAGTAGACTAGCCCTTTGATTATAAAGTTTGGAGACCCCTGTAGTAGGGGAATTCACCTCGCTTTGCAAAGATTTCCTTTCACTTCCTGTTGTGTCTCTAAGACAGGAAATAAGGGGAAATCTCTTCAACGGGAGCAATAAAAAACAAAACTGACAGAGGGTTCATTCACACCAGCCTGCACGCTAACATCTGTGCATGCTAGTGTATGTTGTGTAGGGGCAGTGCGTTGTTACAATGCATGACACTGTTTACTCTTTTTTTTCTCATTCATTAAGGTGTGGTGTGTTGCGTAAAAATGCAGCATGTCTTCAATTTTTTGCAATGCAATGCATGCAGTGTTATGGCGTGAACATAGCTCATACAAAACAATTATTTACTTTGTGCCTTTGCGTTGAGCCTGTGCAGATCTATGCAGGTCAACTGACATGATGTGAATGAGCCTTGCTTCAGAAAAAAAAAAAAGAGGTTTTGGCTTTAAATGCACTTTAAAGTATTCTGTCTTTCAACATGCGCAGTCCATTTGCCATCCCATGATGATCTACTACATCCCCCATATTACTTATGGTGGCCATTAGTGCTGAGCTCTGGCGTGTTTAGATGCTCTTCTGAATCCACATGGCTAAACCCAGCCAGAAGCTGTCCCCTGTAATGGACCAATCATTTCCTGCCCTACAGACGCATGGAAAAAACATAGCTGGGGATACTTTGGCCGCAGATGATTGGCCCATGGTGACATCTTCCTGGAGGGCTTGTCCTCGTTGGTTATAAGAGGATCGGAACACACCCGAGTCCATACCTAGTGATTGTTAAGGCTATATTCACACCTATGTTTTGAGGCGTTGGCTTTCAAAGCGCCCATTCATTTGAACAGCAAATAAAATCGCAGTAGGGTCCTGCCGCGATTGTCTCGCAATAAATTGTGTAACAATCATAGCAAACCGCATCACGTGAATCATGTCGCCCAAAAGTAACTCCTGAACTTGTTTTGGATGACAAGCTTCATGTGCTGCGGTTTGCCGCGATTGCAGCGCAGCTTATCGTGAGACAGTCGCAGCAGAACCGCACTGCGATTTTAGGTGCCATTCCAATGAATGGCATCTCAAATGTGAGCTCTGCGATTTGTCATTCACACTTGGGCGCTTTGAAATTGCGAGCAGAATCCCTGCAAATCTGCCCGCGATTCAAAATGTAGAGGTGTGAATGCAGCCTGAAGCCACATGCTTTGTTCATTTTTCATTTCAGTAGTTTACAACCGCTTAAAGGTAAGTTGAAAAATAGCAGACGTGCCGGTTCACACATATGCGATGTGAGACATCGCATGTGATTCGCACCACACTGCTCTGTAAATCACATGCCATGTCTGTACGATGCAAATTCAGCCATACAGATTGCATGGCTGAATTTGCATCACATTCGGACCAAAGTCGCACAGGACCCTGTTTTTTATCTGCAGCAGAATCAGATCGCATTGGGTGTTCGCCCCTATGCGATCTGATTCCTGTCCGAACTGACAGTTCACACTGCGATATGTGAGCTAATCTGGGGGTGTCGTTAACATTGTGTTGACACTCTCAGAAGTTTGCATATGGCAGTGTGAACTGCCGGCGAGTCGGGTGCAACGCGGGAACCCGCAGTGGATTTGCAGGGTTCCCGCATCGCACCAATGTGAACCGGCACCTATGTCTTTTTTTCAATCGAGCAGTGTGAATGCAGCCTAAGAAAACAAATCCGAACACCGCATCTAAGGTAGGGGTTGATTAGGTGCAATATATTATTTATATATACAGTAAAACCTTGGTTTGAGAGTAACTTGGTTTAAGAGCGCTTTGCAAGACAAGCAAAATTTTCAAATAAATTTTGACTTGATATACAAGCGATGTCTTGATATACAAGTAGCCTCAAGTCACAGCTGAGTATAAAAGTGAAGAGAGGCACCTCTAAGTGTAGTAATATGGTTAAATTTAATGAAGGTACAACATTTAGCAACTCACATGGTTGATGATCGGAACAGGCACATCTAAGGATGCAGGCATCCGGGGTAAAGCTGTCCACATAGGACCATCCTCCGCACCGTCATCTACGTCATCCTTTCCATACTGCCCCTCGCTTTCAGATGGCTTTACTGCAGGGTGGTCTTCCCGATCAGGATTACAGACTAGCAGCCGGCGGTGAAGAAGATGGTCTATGTGGACAGCTTTACCCCAGATGCCTGCATACTTAGATGTGCCTGTTTTATTCATCAACCATGTGAGTTGCTAAATGTTGAACCTTCATTAAATGGAACCATATTGCTACACTTAGAGGCGCCTCTCTTCTCTTTGATACCCTGTAGCTCCTGCTGGATTTTGCTTCCCCTTGTGGAAGCGGCTATTTGTGGATGGACATTTTATGGTTACACAACCTATCGTAATGCTATAATCTTTTTATATGGACTATAAATTGAAGGATTTATGAATAAATGGTTGTGGAACGAATCATCTGAGTTTCCATTATTTCTTATGGGGAAATTCGCTTTGATATAAGAGTGCTTTGGATTACAAGCATGCTTCCGGAACGAATTATGCTCGCAATCCAAGGTTTTACTGTATATATATATATATATATATATAGATCTATATATATATATATATATAGATCTATAGATCTATATATATTTATATATATTTTTTTTTTGGGGGGGGGGGGGGTTATTACCATTTTGAAACCGTCTATATGTAAATCAAAAAGGTTTGGGGGATAAAACATATTGAGAGTGACTTCAGGAACTTAATGTAGTGTACAGTCTGGAGAAAAGAAGGGAAAGGGGAGACATGATTGAAATTTTTAAAGTGGTTGTAAACTCTGTTACACCACTTGTACCCACAGACAAACCTTTATTAAGGCTTACCTATAGGTACTGTGAATATCTCCTAAACTTGCACCGTTTAGGAGATATTAAAGCCCCGTACACACGTACCGATGGTCGGCATACAAATGTTCCTCTTTTCTCCCCGGGATGTCGTGTCTGCTGAAAAGTGCAAAGACAGCACAAGGACAGCACAAGAATTTTGTCTGCCGACTGCCAGAGATGTATAGTAAAGAAGTAGAACTACTTAAGTACTGTACTTAAGTACCGAAATGCGGTATCTGTACTTTCCTAGAGTAGAATTTTTTTCTCCTACTTCTACTTTTACTTCACTACATTTTTTCGATGATTTCGATACTTCTACTCAAGTATTTTTTTTTTTGTGCTGCATAGTTACTCGTTACTTTTAAAAAAATTACCAGTGCCAGAACAGTAGATGGCAGGTTGCATAAAGCTCAAAAAAATGTGTATAATGTCATTTGTAAATCAGCGCATACGAAAATAAAGGCTGTGTATAATAAAAGCTGCTATACCAAATCTTTCCAATAAAAAGAAAATATGAAACAAACAAATAAATGGTGCTACAGCGCTTAAAGTGCATCAAGAAACTACTAACAAACACAGGTTAATCATTTGAATAAATCATTTGAAATAATAAAAACAATATGATGTTCAAACTTTTGACTTATTTCTTTAATAACTACATAACACAGTACTTGTACTTCTACTTTCAGTACTTGAGTAGAATTTTTTTTTTCAAAACTACTGGTACTTTTTACTTTTAGTACTTAAGTAGCAAATTTTTTGAAAAAACTACTTGCAATACTTAAGTAAAAAAAATGTTGAATACTTTAGTACTTCTACTTAAGTAACTTTTTCTGCGAGCACTTCCACTTCTACTCAAGTAATTTTTTGATCGAGCACTTGTACTTTTACTCAAGTAGAAATTTCGAGTACTTTATACAAGTCTGCCGACTGCAGAAGTGATGTCATGTAATGGTTAACTTTCCCTGTGTTTTCTATTTTCTGAGCATGCCCAGTCTTGCAAATCTGCGGTCTGTCGGCAGAATTGTGTACTGACAGGCGAACAATCGTCCGTTCTGGTGTCGGCATACAAAAATTTTCATGTTTGCAAGAAAGACTTTTGTCCGCGGATTGTGCGCAGACATCTGTCGGAGGCACCATACTAACACGCGTACAATCGGCAGATCCTTCGTCCACCGACGTTTGTATGCCGACGATCGGTACGTGTGTACGGGCCTTTAGAGTGCATGCAGCTGATGACATCATGACTTACAGTGCCGAACCTTAAGAGCCTGTGCTGGAAATGAATGCGCGGGAGTGACGTCATCGCACCCCTGGCCCCTCATGTAGCCGGAGGCCGCGAACCCGGAAGGAAGACTGGGTGAAGATGTCAGCAGTCTCAGCACTGACATTGAGGTGCTGGAGGGCTTTGTTCTAAGGTAAGTCTCACATATAATGTACTAGTATGCGATGCATGCTAGCACATTATGACATTGCCTTGCAGGATTTTTTTTTTTTACCACCAGCGGTTTACAGCCGCTTTAAATACATCAAGGGGGTGACTAATGGCTCGTTTCCACTGAGCTTTCTGGTACGGTTCAGTTCGGTACGGTACGCTATTTATGCGTTTCCATTGTGAATGGTACCCTAATTCCGAACCGTACCATACCACTTTTTTGGTACCCTTTCGTTGGGGTACCAAGCACATTAGACCCGTACCAACTGGGTGGAGCTACACTCTGCAGAACTTTGATTGGTTGACAGAGAATCGTCTATCACAGCTTTCCTGCTACACCACGCCTATCATGAAAGGGTACTATTGGCAGTGGAAACGCAATGTGTACCGTACCGTACTGAACCGTACCACTCAGTGGAAACGAGGCATAAGGTTCTGGAAGTTTTTTCAATATGAAACCAAAATCAAGAAAACAGGGACATGACCTCAAACTAACTGGAGGAAAGTTTAAAACTAATCTTAGAAAGTATTATTTTACTGGAAAGTGTAGTTGATGCTTGGAATAAACTTCTAGGTAGTGAGACAGTCAACAGTAAATGGCTTCAAACATGCTTGTGATAAACATAGAGCTATACTCACACAAAAAAAGTTAACAAAAAACAAAAATTGGGCAGACTTAATGGACTACTCAGTCTTTTTCTGCTGTCACTTTTCTATGTTTCTAAAAAATTTGGATGGTTCAACAGGGATCGGCTGAATTTCGATCCATGTGTGGGCAGGCTGGTTGGTTGATCTACTGATCGAATTCTGTACAACCAGCCTGTTGGAAAATTTCAACACTATAAGGTTATGTTCACATCTAGGCATTTTACAGGCGTTTTTGTGCAGGCGTTTTTAGGTTCACAAGCGACCCATAAAAAATAAAAAAATAAAAACGCCTGTAATCTGCCAAAAGGAACTCATGTACTTTTTTGAGCAATGGGTATTTTGCTTAAGGCGACAGAACGCTCAGATGTGAACAGGGGCCATTGAAATGAATGGGATTTGTCTTGTTGAGTGTTTTTTTTAGAGCTGAGGCTGAGCAGAAAATCACCCAAAGAGGCTGGCCATACATTATACAAGTTTCTTACAATTTTCTGTACAATTTTCTTTAGATTTACCTTCAAATGTGTAGTACAAAGGCCTGCCTTATAGGATACAATTGAAAGTGTTGTTTAGTTTTTGACCTCATATTATATGGTTTTTGGTAAATCTAACAGAAAATTGTAAAAGAGAATTGAACATGTATAGCCAGCCGGCTTGTACACACTATAGGAAAATCGGGCGAACATTTTCGTCTAAAGCATTTTCATACGATTTTCGTATAGTGTGTACACAACTTCCTACAGCCGATTCAGAATTTTCGTACAAAAATTCTCAAAGGGACAAACTCCAAACTATTTCTCGTACGGGAAAAAAACTAACGATTTTCGTTTAATGTATACCATTTTCATATGATTTTTTTACAAGAAAAATCTGAAAAAGCTGGCCATACACTACACGAAAAATCGTTCAAACTTATTTTGGAAAAACGAACACTCGGCTGTGAGAGCAGACGATCATGCCATCATGTAATGACTGAATTTTGATCGATAAATTGTTCAATGGACATAAATGAATCCGTTTTTCGTTCATTTTGTCACATATGCCTAGTGCAAACAGTTCGGCGAGAAACACATTAACCTTTCAATTTATCGTTCATTCGGCAGAGTTTTCCAAACCGTTCCTTCGATTTTTTCGGCTCTAAATATTTGATACAGATTTTCTATTTGTGCCCATTAACTGGACAAAAAACTAACAAACGGACCAAATGACAGATTTTCTAATGATTTTTCGGCTAGTGAAGGGTCAGCAGACTGCGCATGATCAGAAACAATAAACAAAAACCAAAAAAGCCCTTGTCGTATGCAAATTTTTCGTAGGAATTTTCGTTCATCGGTTTCCGATTTGCTGTGAAACAACGAGGAAAATCAGACGATCGTTTGCCCGACTTTCTTATAGTGTGTACCCCACTTTTGTTGTGCCGAGTATAGCTGGCAGCACTGATCAGTGTATTCTAAGGGCAAGGTATTCTGCCCACTGCCAGAATACAATACGTCTGCGGAAGGGATCCCCCATCCACAATTCTTTTTTTTTTTTTTTTCATTGACCGATAAAAAAATGAATCATATATGGGCTGCCTGTGCCTAACTTTATGGAAACAATTTTTATGATCTTCCAATCCTGCTTTTTCTCTAGGACAGAAATCAATCAGCAATATTATATATAAAATGTCATATATAAATATATCATATATATTACATATATATAAAATGATATAAAATCGTTGTGTCTATGCCATTGCCACCAAATCACAGCAGGCTATACCTGGATTGGCAGATCCTGCGTGCCAAGGAACAGTCCCCCTCCCTCCAGCTGATCAGCTTCTAGAGAAGCAGGTGTGATCCATAGCTGGGATCAGTGCGATCAACCTATATAGAGCATTGCACTTACCTGCTCCTGAGTGATCGCTGAGTGTCTCCAGGGACCCGGCGATGGTGCAGTCAGGACTTTGTGGAGTTATGTGCGGGACACTCCTTATGTGTGCGGCATGGACTCTGCAGGGAACTCCCACTGCTCTTCGTGTATAGAAGGCGTGCCCAGCCCCACTCACTGACAGGTCAGCCTGCCACTCATTCCTTACCCTTATCAGGATCGCACACTCACACCTTCCGATATATGTCACTGACGATTCATTACTAAAAAATCACCATTACTAAAGCATATGTCATTTACTTTTCTTTTATGTTTATTAAAAAAAAAAAAATAAATATACAGCACTTCTTTTTATTTATATTCTTTTTTTTTTGTTGTATTATTTGTCACCAGCAAGTTTTTGCTAGCTGCTTTCGCTAAAACCTTGAATTGTGTGTTCTGAGGATATTTTCTTTATTTTATTTCTTTTTATGTTTACCCAATATAAAAACGTATTCAGACTGAAATTCCTATAACTACTAGTACTTTGTAACAAAAAAAGAAAACAAACATAAAAAAAAAAAAACACACACACACCTGTAGTACCCTCTAAGGGCTCGTTCACACGGGCGTTCCGATCAGATCCGCCTGTCAGTTTTTTAGGTGGATCTGATCGGATGCCCCTTTCAGCCCTATGGAGCAGCGGATGTCAGCGGTGACATGTCCGTTGACACCCGCTGCCATCCGCATCCGATCCTGTCCGTGAAATCCAGACGGATGGAAACTCTATTTTCCATCCGTCCTGGGGATCGGATCGGATGAGAGCAGACAGGCGGTCCGCTCTCATCCGATTCCCCATAGAGAGCAGCGGGGGCTGTGACACCTCCCTCTCCGCACTGCAAGCGGAGACGGAGCTGTCATCCGCCGGCTCAGCGGGGATCACGGATCGATCCCCGCTGAGCAGCACGGATCCGCCTGCGGAGGCGGACCGTGTGAAAGAGCCCTTAAGCAGCCATTCTCAACTTTTTCAACACAGAGGAACCCTTGAAATAAATGTCTGGTCTCGGGAATCCCTGCTAAAAATGAAAAATCTACAACTCATGACACATTAGGCTGGCCGTACACTATAGAAAAAATCTTCAGAAATTCAGTCATTTGGACAGTTCTTTAGTTTTTCGGCCAGTTAATAGGCACAAATCGGGAATCGGTTGTGACATTTTTTAGCCGAAAAAATGAAGCTTGGACATTTTCTGCCGAATGAATGATAAATTGAAAGGTTAATGTGTTTCTCATCCAAACTGTTTGCACTAGGTATATCTGAAAAAACGAACACAAAACGGATTCATTTATGTCCATTGAACGATTTATCAGTCATTACATGATGGCACGATTGTTTGCTCTCACGGCCGAGTGTTCGTTTTTTGAAAATGAGTTTGAACGATTTTTAGTATAGTGTATGGCCAGCATTAAGTGTGACAGTCAGTGGGAAGAACGCTCCTTAGGTCCCTTTCACACGGGCTTTCTGATCCGGTCCGCCTGTCAGTTTTTCAGGCGGACTGGATCGGATGCTCCATGCAACCCTATGGAGCAGCGGATGTCAGCGGAGACATCTCCGCTGCTATCCGATCCGATCCTGTCCGTCAAATCCGGACGGATGAAAACACTATTTTCCATCCGTCTGGAGAATCGGATCGGATAGGATCGGATGATTCACTTGCTCCATCAGCTCATCCCCCACAGCTATTGCCTTTTGTATCAATTGACCCTCCCTTTTAGATTGTAAGCTCTAACGAGCAGGGCCCTCTGATTTCTTTTGTTCCAAATTGTAGTGTAACTGTAATGTCTGCCCTCATTTTGTTAAGCGCTGCGCAAACTGTCGGCGCTATATAAATCCTGTATAATAATAATAATAAATAATAATAATTACGGACAGGCGGTCCGTTCTCATCCAATCTTCCATAGAGGACAGCAGGACTCTGACAGCTTCGTCTCTGCACACAGAGCGGAGACAGACCTGTTACCCGCCTCCTCAGCGGGGATTGGCAGATCGATCCCCACTGAGCAAAACGGACTCCGTCGGGCGCTCCGCTCACATGAAAGGAGCCTTACACTTGTCATCATTGGGAAGAATTACCCCCTTACAGAGAGCTATAATGAACAATGGTGTCATTGGGAACTTATCTGAGAAGCAGAAATTGCCTATTGATCAAGGAACCCCAAACATCCTCAGGAGGAACCCTGGTTGAGAAACCCTGAAACCCCAAAACCTACTACACATAATGAGAATATCTGATAAACGATCGTCTGTTGTTTTTTTTGTTTTTTTTTTGCATGCTAGTCTCAAATCGAAAATGAAGAAGTTACTAAAGATAACAAAATTCTCATGCGACAGAATAAAAATTCGAACGTGATGTCAGGTATTGTATTAGTGTTGTATTTTCGGACAAAAACTGTACTGATTAACCACTTCTGGAGCTGAAGGATTTACCCCCTTAATGACCAGTCCCTTTTTTTGCGATTCGGCACTGCATTGTTTAACTGACAATTGCACAGTTGTGCGATGCTGTACCCAAATAAAATCGATGTCCTTTTTTTCCCACAAATAGAGCTTTATTTTGGTGGTATTTGATAACCTTTTGCGCTATAAACAAAAAAAGATAGAGAATTCTGAAAAATATATATATATATATATTTTACTTTCTGCTATATAACATTCCCAATAAAAAGAAAATGTAAAAATCAAAATGTTTCCTCATTTTAGGCCAATTTGTATTCTGCCAAATATTTCTGGTAAAAAAGTGTATATTGATTAGTTTGCGCAAAAGTTATCGCATCTGCAAACTAGGGGAAAGATTTATGTCATTATATATATATATATATATATATATATATATATATATATATATATATATATATTTTGTTTTTTTTACTAGTAATAGCGGCGATCAGCAATTTTTAGCGGGACTGCAACATTACAGCGGACAGATTGGACCCCTGTCTGAAACTTTTGAAGGGACCAGTGAAATGAATACAGTAAACAGTGATAAAAATATGCACTGTTACTGTACTAATGACACTGGCAGGGAAAGGGTTAACACTAGGGGCGATCAAAGGGTTAAATTTGTCCCTAGGGGGTGCTTTCTAACTGTGTGAGGGATGGACTTGCTGGATAAACACAGAGACCTGTGTTCCTAAATAGGAGGAATACAGGATCCCTGTGTTCATCACTGACAGAACAGCGGTCCGCCGTGTTTACAACGGAGGCCGCCATTCTGTCTCCTCGGGGAGCAATCCCAGGTGCCTGACAGCAATTGCGGCTGCCAGGCCCACAAATTGGCTTCACCTGTGGCAAATGGGGTGAGCGCACATATGCCCCCGCTAGTGGTCCCACGAAATGGTGTATAAATGCGTCATTTTGCAGGACAGAGCCAACCTGCCACTGTATATG
The DNA here is from genome assembly GCF_965119305.1 of Pelophylax lessonae. Taxonomy (NCBI): domain Eukaryota; kingdom Metazoa; phylum Chordata; class Amphibia; order Anura; family Ranidae; genus Pelophylax; species Pelophylax lessonae. The sequence goes on along the minus strand of NC_138769.1, from coordinate 364,892,088 downwards.
TACGGCAGCTGGTGGGCAAGTGGTTAAACAAAAATCATACAATATGGTATTGTACGAGAAACATTTTCATGCTTGTCCCATCGGATAATTTCGCATGACCTGTCCTGATTGACTCTTAAAAGCTCTATACTAATGATCAGATTATTGTACAATTGCTTTGAAAGCAGTATTTTTCTTATGAATTTCTGATCATATGTATGCAGTGCCAGGACAAGATCATCTAGAACCCAGGGCAAACATGCCAAACTGCGCCCCCCCCCTTCAAGATGTAAGAGAATTATGCAGTGGCGTACCAATGGGGGGTGGGAGGGCCATCTTTCCTGGGTGCCACACATTGGGGGGTTGTCAGGCCGGCGCAGCCTAGGGGTGTGGGCTGGCACATGACAGTAGCACATAGTAAGTGTACCACTGCCAGTTACATGTATTTCTGTCTCTGGCGCCGGCTGTCCGTTGACAATCCTCGGGTCAGTCGGCACCATTTTTGCAGAGGGGCCTGGCCGCCTAGGGGAGCAGAGGGAGGAGGAACAGCTGACACCACCACTGACACCACACCACCACCGCCACTGCCACTGCCACCGCGGTTGGGTAGGAGGTCAAACTAAGGAACGGTGCTCAGAGGTGGGTAAGGGGAGGAGACAATGGGTGACTTGGAAGGGGGGGGGGAGTTCCTGCACCTATTCTCTGAGAAAAAAAGCCCTCCCCTATCAACGCAGTGCCTAAAGAGGAGCTCGGGTCAGGTTTAAAAAAATCCAAGCGGTATTAAACCCAAAACCAAAAATATAATATATTGCAGCTTACCAAAAAAGTTTGGACACCAGTTCACAAAAAAGGATATCGGGGAACTGGAGAAAGTGCAGGGAAGGGTAACCAAACTGAAAAGAGAAATGGAGGAGCTCAGCTATGAGGAAAGTTTAGAGGAATTGAATTTATTCTCTCTTGAGAAGAGGAGATTAAGGGGGGATATGATCAACATGTATAAATACATAAGGGATCCATATAGCGAACTTGGTGTTGAGTTGTTCACTTTAAGGTCATCACAGAGGACAAGGGGGCACTCTTTATGTCTAGAGGAAAACCAATTTCATCTCCAAATACGGAAAGGTTTCTTCACAGTAAGAGCTGTGAAAATTTGGAATAGACTCCCTCCAGAGGTGGTTCTGGCCAGTTCAGTATATTGTTTTAAGAAAGGCCTGAATTCTTTCTTAATGTACATAATATAACTGGATACTAACATTTATAGGTAAAAGTGGATCCAGGGAATATAGGATTGTCTCTTGGGGGATCAGGGAGATTTTTTTTTCACCCACTGGAGCAAATTGGATCATGCTTTACTGGGGTTTTTTGCATTCCTCTGGATCAAATGTGGGTATAGGATTGTATATATGAAGGTTTTAGATGTGTGTGTGAATGTTTTTTTTTCTTCAGTTCAACTGGGTGGACTTGTATCTATGTAACCAATCATTAGATGTGGTGGCTGCATTCATTTTCTATTCTTTGGCTTTTTTTTCCTTCTGTCTTCACCTGGTGATGTGGCCAGTAACACACCTGTATTAGAATGCCCCACTCTGGATGAAGGAGCACAGTGGGCACCTTTGGACAACAGCATTGTCAGTCTAGGGGGAGGGGATTGTTAGATATACTAACGGGTTTAGATACATAAACAAATTTAAACCAAAGTCCAGCTCACACTTTATAAGCAGTTACAGCTATCGTTTTTTTCCCTTTTGGGATAAATGCTTTACATAAATATATAAATGGTGGCCATTGTAAGCACCCCTGTCAGTGCTAAATTGTTTGGCTCATCTCTGTAACTGATAAAATATTTAGGTTTTCTTTTGGAAAACAACAGTCTTGCTGGCTGAACCACCAGACAGAAAATGGAAGAAACAAAGCCTAAAAAGAAAACTAATGCAGACACCACTTCTGTGAATTGGTAAGCTGCAATATAATAAATGTTTTCTTTTGGATTTAATACTGCATTAAAAAATCAGCAGCTACAAATACAGAAGCGAGCACGCATGCGTCCCCCCAGAGCAAGTGGTTTGCTATAGGGGCACTTGGAGGGGGGGGAGGAGCCAGGAGCACCAGCAGGGGACAGAAGAAGAGGAGGGTCAGGGCTGCTCTATGCAAAACCATTGCACAGGAAACTACAGTGAAACTTTGAGTTGAGAATAACTTGGTTGTATAACATGTTTGTTATTTTAATTTTTTTTAAAAAAAAGCATTTACAATCACTTTAACCACTTCTGGACCTTAATGACCAGGCCGTTTTTTTTTTTTGTGATTCGGCACTGCGTTACTTTAACGAATAATTGCGCGGTCGTGCAACGCTGTACCCAAATAAAGTTGATGTCCTTTACAACAGACTACTGTTCTCTCTTCACAGGGAGCGCTCGCAGGTGCCTGGCGGAAATTGGGACTGCCGGCCCCACGCCTCTGCTTCCCCACTGGCGAGTGGGTGCGGGCGCGTGCCCCCAGGATCGCTCCCGCGAACCACCATACAGGTACGGCGATTGGCAGGAACTTGCCGCTGTATAACTGTGGCTGGTCGGCAAGTGGTTAAAAATAGGTGCCTATACTATGTAAAAGCATCTAATACAGTGTATCTAATTCTCTGTCTTACTCTGCTCTGCACATGCTCAGTTGCTCTCCATTTTTGGCATTGTGCTAAAAATCGGATCCACTAGAGGGCGATCTATTGACAGCCTAAAGATTTACTGCTGCTCACGGCTCTGACCTTCAGCACATGGCAGCCTCTGTCAAGAAGAAACAGGAGTATTGTTGAAGGCAATTTAAAGCACACACTTATTTTGGTAGCATAATTAGTAATGGAGAATGTATATGCCTTGCTAAAGAATATTATTTTTTATGGGTAAAGTTCCACTTTAGGAATATAACCTGCAGAGATGACAGACAGATGTTTTAGAGTGGCATCAGACAGTTTATAAACACTGATGAGAGTTTTTCAATAGAGATGATTAGGTGGTCTTTGTCACATTGAAAGGAAGACAAGAGCCAGTGTCTCACTTATTGTATCATATGTTGTCACCAAGTGTTTCGACTTTTACTGTCATGCTGATTCTTCAAAATAAAGAATTAAAAAACGAATGAAGACAAGAGATGCCTACCACCTGATGTTCAAGTTACTGGGAGTCATCAGGCGGCTCCAGACACCCCCATCCAGGAAAATACCATGTGGATATAACATTTGGCGATAGGTTAGGACCAGTCTGCTTATGCGTCTTCTATCATGTTTGGGTAACCTGCATGTGTGTTTATCAAAATACAAAATCAATGTTAATTTTTTCTATGTGGGTGCAATATTATCTGCTGGCAGCTTCAGTCTTGAGGACGCTTTTATGAAAGGCAGAATATTTCTAGAAAGAATGTTTATTAAAGTATCTGAAAATCATCCAGTAGTCAAAATGCACCGGTACATCTGACCCCTCTCAAATGTCTATGTCCAGTTTATTAGTACTATGTTAACCAGTTCTGGACCAGAAGGATTTGCCCCCTTAATGACCAGGCCATTTTTTGCAATTCGGCACTGCATTATTTGAACGGACAATTTCGATGATGTACCTAAATAAAACTGATGTCCTTTTTTTCCCAAAAATAGAGCTTTCTTTTGGTGATATTTGATCACCTGTGCGATTTTTATTTTTTGCGCTATAAACAAAAAAAAGAGCGAAAATTCTGAAAAAAAAAACAATATTTTTCACATTCTGCTATATAACATCCCCCCAAAAAATTTAAAAATAAAATGTTTTCATCATTTTAGGCCAAATTGTATTTTGCTACATATTTTTGGTAAAAAAAAATCCCAATAAGCGTATTTTGATTGGTTTTCACAAAAGTTATCGCTTATACAAACTAGAGGAAAGATTTATGTCATTTTTATTTGCTTTTTTTTACTAGTAATGGCAGCGATCTGAAATTTTTAGCAGGACCGCAACATTGTTTCAGACAGATCGGACCCCTAACTGACATTTTTGACACTTTTGGGGGGACCAGTGACATTACTACAGTAATCAGTGCTAAAAAATATGCACTGTTACTGTACTAATGACACTGGCAGGGAAGGGGTTAACCCAGGGGTGATCAAAGGGTTAAGTGCGAGCCTAGGGGAGTGTTTTCTAACTGTATGGGGAGGGACTTGTTAAATAATCACAGAGACCTGTGACCCTATATAGAAGGATCACAGGCGCTCTGTGATCATTTCAGAGAGAACAACAGTCTGCTGTGTTTACAACAGCAGATTGTCCTTCTCTCTCAACGGGGAGCGATCGTGGGTGCCCGGCGGCAATCGCAACCGCCGGCCCTGTGGATCGGCACCGCCGCTGCCTAGTGGGGTTGCGTGCCGCCAGTGGTGCACACTTACTCCCAGGAGTGCTCCAGCGAACCGACTTCTCCCTACATATGTTCGCGCAGCTGAGCCAGCCTGCCGCAGTATATTAAGTTAATAAACTAACATTCAAGTAGAAATTTAGGCAGTATTCCCTATTACCGTGGCAGCTGGTGAACAATTTTTTTTGGGGGGTGGGGGCGCGAACCCCTTTAGGTCCTTACCTGCAAACTAAGCCTCCATCCCTGTCACAGCTACCCTGATACCCGGCGGTTTCTGTATTCCAAAACTTCAGCCTCCTAATTGGCCCCTGAAAACGGTAAGTGCTTGTTACAAATTTACGGAGCTAAAAGACAGCTATTAGTCCGGCGCCCCGCACAGTGAAATGATTTATTATTAAATAAATTATAATATGACTAACATTTTTTAACTTTAAGATGTTAGGAAATATTAGTCATATTATCATTTAATTAAAAATAAATCATTCTATGAACTTTGGGGGGGGACGGTACTGAACTTTGGGGGGGTCCCCTTATGGACTGGACTGGGCGCCACTGCATTCATTATAAAAACCCAACCCCAGCCAAAATTTTTCTTTTTGTTTAAAATGGAGTAGGGAATGGTTAGAATCTGTCTTCATCAGGCCATACACTAGTATAAACATTTTTAGTATATTCGATGACTTTAAGAAAGTTGTTAGAAAGAACTTCAAAATGCTGTTTGCTTTTAACATTAGATTAAGATTTTGGAAGGAATGGACTGTACTGAATGGAAACCACATTCACTGTTAGAAATAAGTTCGTTCAAGAAAAATTTTCCATTCTGCTCCTTTGAATTTTCTTGTCTCTGTAGTCAAAATCAAAAACCTACTTGAACCCCCTAATGATTGGAAAATTGAACGAACACTCTTAACCACTTCAATACAGGGCACTTATACCCCCTTCCTGTCCAGACTAATTTTCAGCTTTCAGTGCTCTCAAACTTTGAATGACAATTACTCAGTCATGCTACACTGTACAAAAACAAAATTTGTATATTTTTTTCCACACAAATAGAATTATCTTTTTGTAGTATTTAATCACCACTGGGTTTTTTATTTTTTGCGATATAAATGAAAAAAGAGAAGAAATCGGGTACTCTGATGGGCTTGGAACAGGTGATTGGGTACTCTGATGGGCTGCAAAGATGTACTTGAGTACTCTGGGCTGCAGATAGGTACTCGGGTACTCTAATGGGCTTGAGACAGGTGCTCTGGTACTCTGATGGGCCAGGGACAGGTACTCAGGTACTCTGGGCTGCAGATAGGTACTCTGGTAGTCTGGGACTGGGCTGCAGATAGGTACTCGGGTACTCTGGGCTGCAGATGGGTACTCTGGCTGCAGATGGGTACTCAGGTACTCTGGACTGCAGATAGGTACTTGGGTGCTCTGGGCTAAAGATGGGTACTTGGGTACTCTGGGCTGCAGATAGGTACTCTGGGCTGCAGATGGGTACTTGGGTACTCTGGGCTACAGGTGGGTACTCGGGGCTGTAGATGGGTACTCGAGTACTCTGGGCTGCAGATGGGTACTTGAGTACTCTGGCTGCAGATGGGTACTCTGGGCTGCAGATAGGTTCTCTTTATTTTGGGAGAAATCGGGGGACTGTGTTTTGCACTGTAATTGGTAACTCACTGTTACCAGATCTCCTCCTCACACTGAATTAGTGTGTGAGGAAGAGAACCCAGTAACAGCGAGCTACTGCCATTTGCTGACATTTGTGACAGGCTGTGATTAGACACAGCCCGTCACATGGCCGCGTGGTAATGAGTAATTTCATTTGCTCTTTACCCTGATCAGGGATGGTTTGTGTCCCGAGGGATGCGCACAAGCGGCAAGAACGAACGAACATCATCCAGGACACGTGGTCTCCCTAGTCACGTATATATACATGATCCAGCGCTTGCGGGTAGGGGGCATGAATGTGTGCCGCCAATGGCTCACTCCCGCTGTGATTTCACACAGGGGGGTACCAGGGACTCGATGTCCGCCGGCACTTACTGATTGTCAGGCAGGGACACAGAACTGCAATCTGCATTTTTTAAACAAGGTGGATCGCTGTTCTGACAGGGGGAAGGGATGGAATTTGTGTCCCTGCAAAATAAATTCCACCTCTTCCCCTAGTAAAAGCACCTCACACAGTATAATAAAACACTGTATTAGTGTCACTGGTCCCCAAAAAGTGTCAGTTTGTGTCAAAATGTCAGCTGCAATATTTGCTATGTCGCTAATCACCACCATTACTAGTAAAATAAATAAAAATATCTCATAGTTTGTAGATGCTATAACTTTCAATCAATATACGCTTATTGGAATTTTTTTTTTTTTACCAAAAATATGTAGCAGAATACATATTGGCCTAAATTGATAAAGAAATATTTTCAGTTTTATATGGGGTATGTTTATAGTGCAAAAAAACACAGAGATGATCAAATACCACCAAAAGAAAGCTCTGTTTGTGGAAAAAAAGGACATACATTTTATTTAGGTACAGTGTTGCACAACCGTGCAGTTGTCAGTTAAAGTAACGCAGTGCCTTATTGCAAAAAATGGCCTGGTTATTAAGGGGGGGGGGGGGGGAGGAAATCTTCCGAAGGTCAAGTGGTTAAAGTGTTTTTTTTTATGTTAATTTAAGGTTAAACCGTTTTTCCTCTAGTTTTAGTGAGTGGCCACGTGTCTTATTGAATTCCCTTTCTCTGAAGAGTTTGTTCCTTATGCTAGGGTCGCCAGTACAGTATTTGTACATTGATATGATATCCCCTCTCAAGCATCTCTTCTCCAGAGAGAATGGGTTCAATGCTTGTAGTCTTTTCTCATAGCTTAGATCCTCCATTCCCCTAATTATTTTTGTTGCCCTTCTCTGGACTCCCTCCAGTTCCAGCACATCCTTCCTGAGGACCGGTGCCCAGAACTGGACGGAATACTCCAGATGTGGCCGGAGTGAGTGGGCGAATAATCTCCTTATCTCTGGAGTGAATCCCCTTTTTTATACATGCCAGTATTCTATTGGCTTTGCTTGCAGCGGCTTGGCATTGCATGCCACTGCCAAGCCTGTTGACCATTAGGACCCCCAGGTCCTTTTCCATCTTAGATTCACCCAGAGGTTCCCCCCCCCTAGCAAGTAGCTTGTGTTTGTGTTTCTGACGCCCAAGTGCATTACCTTACATTTTTCAAAATTAAACCTTATCTGCCATGTATTTGCCCACCCCGTTATTTTGTTCAGGTCCGCTTGTAAGGTTTCCACATCCTGCATAGAAGTTATTGCCCTACTTAGTTTAGTATCATCCGCAAACACCGAGATTGTGCTGGATATCCCCTCCTCTAGATCGTTTATGAATAAATTAAACAGGATTGGTCCCAGGACAGATCCTTGGGGGACCACACTTTCCACACCCGCCCAATCCGAGTACTCCCCATTTATCACCACCCTCTGGACTCTCCTCTTGAGCCAGTTCTCTATCCAGGTACTCACCCTATGGTCCATACCTACATACCTTAGTTTGTACAGTAAGCGTTTGTGGGGAACTGTGTCAAATGCCTTTGCAAAGTCCAGATACACCACATCCACAGGCTTTCCTTTATCTAGATGGCAACTCACTTCATCATAGAAGGTTAATAGATTGGTCTGGCATGAACGATTTTTCATGAATCCATGCTGATTACTACTGATAATACAGTTTTCATTACTACAGGTCTTGTATATAGTCTCTTAAAATCCCCTCCAAAATCTTGTAGACTACTGATGTTAGGCTGACCGACCTATAGTATAGGGATATATCTCGGCCCTTTTTTAAATATTGGTACCACGTTGGCTTTTTTCCAATCAGCTGGCACCATTCCTGTCTGTAGACTATCCGCAAAGATCAAGAATAAAGGTCTGGCTATCACCTGGCTGAGTTCTTTAAGAACCCTCGGGTGCAAGCCATCTGGTCCCGGTGATTTATTTATGTTAAGTTACTCTAATTTAGTTCTAAGTTTATCTTCTGTTAATCATGGGGGTACTCCCTGAGGTGTATTATTTAATTTAGCATTACAAGCTGGTTTAGTGTAGCCCCCCCAATTATTTTGTGAAGACTGATGAGAAGAAATTATTTAGCACTTTCGCTTTCTCACTGTCCTCTGTGGCCAGGTTACCTTCATCATCTTTTATGGGGCCAATGTGTTTTGGTCTCGCTTTCTTACTATTTATGTACCTAAAGAATTTCTTGGGTTTTTTTTTACTCTCTTCTGCTATATGTCTCTTGTGTTCTATTTTAGCCGCCTTGACTTTGCCTTTACATTTCTTATTGCACTCTTTATACTATTGGAATGCTGCCAATGACCCCTCAGCCTTGTATTTTTTGAATGCCTTTTCTTTGGATTAATTCTATGGATTAAGGTAAATAACCCTTCAGTGCCTGTTTCTCCCCCTCCCCCCAAGTCCTGTATCAATCCAGCACTGTGCCTATCTGCAGGTCTTCTCTCCTCTCTCTCAAGGCTTGGCTGAGAGCAGTTGGAACCATTGGCTCCTGCCACTGTCAGTCAAATTCAGAGAGCAGGGGGTGGGGTCGAGCTATGCTGCGTGTGTCAACAGCCTAGATTAGGATCGAACTCGCACGTGTGCCACCATAGGAAGAGACTTCCTTTGGTGGCACACGCAGAAGAAGAGGAGCTTAGAGCGCTGGTGGGAAACCCCAGAGGAAGAAGTTGCTGGCTTCTTTGTGAAATATCATTGCACAGAGCAGGTAAGTAGAACATGTTTTAATTTTAGTAAAGAAAATAACTTTACAAGTGCTTTAAAACGAAAAGTTTCTAACAACATTCTACTGGTGTATGGCCAGCTTTAGGTTTTAATTGCAGTCTGTGTCTCTATTTGGAAGATTTTCTCTCACTCATTGTACAAGGGACTGGGAGTCAGTGGGCCAGGATGAGATAATAATAGTCTCCAACAGGGACAGCAGAAGAAACATATTTTTAGTATAGCTGGGTAAGGTTAGAGCCTTGGTTAGGGTTTTATTGCTGCCTGCACCTCCATGTTCCGGTGATCCTCATTTCCCCTATCCTGGAGTCACAAGGGTATCACTGAAACACATAGCAAGGGGAAATCACCCCAGTGGAGTACTAGATGGCAGTTTACAGTGAAACGTTATTTAAAGCCCCACTTAGGGAAAACACTATTTTTTCAGCACATCCTTCCTTAACCCCCCTTCACTATCCCTATCCTGATACTCATTTTACCACACTTACCTGGTGAAAGTGGATTTACTCATCTATAGACAATACTATAGAAAGAAAGAGTTGCACCAATGAAAATAAATTGATAATACAACATTACTAAATAAAGTATTATTGAAAATAAAGCATACAGTCCATATAGCATATGTGCCTTATAACGAATTCCATCAATGAGACATCCCACTTGCAGTGCTAGCAAATGAACAAAAGTGCTAGTGCAAGAAATAGATAATAAAGTGCTGTTGCTCGCCTTCACCTGTACACACAGGCCGCTTACCTTATAATCTGACCTCTGTGTTACCAGTGGGCCAGACAAAGCAGTTCCCTTCTAGGAATATACTAAAACTGGAATGTTGCTGACTCCTTTCCACCTTAATCAACTCCGATCGGCTCACCAGAGCCTCGATGACCCTCCACGGTATATAAGAGGACAAAAACGTAACCATTTAGTGCTCTCTGTTAAGCGTTTTTTATTGTACAAATAAATCAAAGGTAAAACTCACAAGACATAGCACTTCAGCAGTGCAGGCTGATCGGGCTTTGAACATGCTATTCCTTCCTCGAGATGGCCGTGATGTGACGTCAGTGTGCAGGCTCCACCCCCCTATACGCGTTACGTCTGGGCGTAGACTTTGTCAGTAGGGCTCATACTCATCTATGTACTCCATCTAGGACCCTCACTGCTGCCATTTCCACTGCAGGGGACACAAATATATTGCTGTGGTGCCCAGGACCATGGGTCACCTGCCATGCCCCTGTGATGAAGTTGTTTCATTCTCTCTCCTTAGAGCACCCCACTGGCAGCCATTCAATCAGAAGTGTCCATGTCTTATGGGAAGTGAAGAAAGACCCTTCCTCCAGAAGAATACTCGAACCAGCGATGCCACATGATTGCGACCTCAAGTAAGTGAAGAAGGAGAAGAGTTAGCTATTATTTTTTAAAGAACGGGATCAGTAAGAGGGGGGTGGGTACAGGGATAGGCAGGGGATGAAAGGTATCCTGGAGTGGGGCTTTCCAACTCATAAAACTGTTTGGATAGAGTTGTGCTTTATATATTTTTAAATATTGTCTCAGTCTCTCTGCCAGTGCTAGGACAAGGTCATCCAGCGCCCAGGGCAAAGGTGGCAAACTGTGCCCCCCCCCTTTCTCCTAGGATTAGGGCCTGGGCCCCCCCATCCCTGCAATAAACCATTGTGCCCAGAGCAGCTTTTCCTCCTGCCCACCCCTTGTCCCGGCCCTGTTCTCTGCAGAGCAGGATGCAGACTGAGGAAGGAGTAGCACTGTAAACCAATCAGTCTTTACTCATTGCACAGTACACAAGGACTGGGCTAGCAAGAGTAGAGATCACAGGGTTGATCTCACCTGTGTGTTGCTGTTCTTTCACTATCAAATCAAAGGCTGGGCAGTTTTTGACCAAACTATCTTTAACTGCATTAGGAAAAAGCAAAGTTATAACTTGGCTGAGCAGTATGAATATATACAAAGTGGAATACAAAGTAACCAATTGTCAAAATGTAACGCCATAGGCAGTATCATTAATAAGATTTAACTAGTTAAAAAAAAGGCTGACGCTATAAAAGAAAAATTTGCAGTACATGTTAAACTTCATTAGGAGTGGACAAATTAGTTTAGGAACCAGTGAAAACAAGCTAGTTGTTGTAGAACATGTGCACCAACAAAGAAGGACATTTATTTTTAGGCCAGAAACTCAATGACTTTAACCATTTCAGCCCCGCAAGGTTTTACCCCCTTCCTGACCGGGCCCTATTTTGCGATTCGGCACTGCGTTACTTTAACAGACAATTGTGCGGTCGCGCGACGCTGTACCCAAACTAAATTTATGTCCTTTTTTTCCCCACAAATAGAGTTTTCTTTTGGTGGTATTTGATCACCTGTGCGATTTTTATTTTTTGCTATAAACAAAAAAAGAGCGACAATTGTGAAACAATATTTTTCACATTCTGCTATATAACATTCCCCAAAAAAATAAAAAATAAATTTTTTTGTAACATTTTAGGCCAATTTGTTTTCTGCTACATATTTTTGGTAAAAAAGTTGCAATAATTTTGATTGGTTTGCGCAAAAGTTATCGCGTCTACTAACGTCTACTAGATTTATGTCTATTTTATTATTTTTTTTTTTTTACTAGTAATGGAGGTGATCTGCAATTTTTAGCAGGACTGCGACATTGCAGCAGACAGATCGGAACCCTAACTGACATTTTTGACACTTTTGGGGGTACCAGTGACATTACTACAGTTATCAGTGCTAAAAATATGCACTGTTACTGTAATAATGCCATTGGCAGGGAAGGAGTTAACCCTGTGGGTTATCAAAGGGGTTAAATGTATGCCTGTATGCTTACTGACTGTGTGTGTGTGTGGGGTGGGGGGGGGGGGTACTGTGACAGGCACAGTCAGATTGCAGTTTCAGCAGGCGGGTCTTCTCTCCATTTCCCAGATGATCGCGGGAGGGCAGAGGCGATCGGCGCCGCTCCCCCCTTGTTTCTAAGCACAGCGGGAACGCGGCTCTGGCAGCGCGTGCCGCCGAACACCACATGCACTGGACGCAGCCGAGCTGCCCTGCCGCAGTAATATTACGGTGGGCTGTCGGCAAGTGGTTAAAGCAGTATTAAACCCATAACACAAAATGAAATATATTGAAGTTTACCAGTCATTAGATATGGTGGCTGCATCAGTTTTTTTTCTTTGGCTTTTTTCCCCTCTGTTTTCACCCTGTGATCTGGCCAGTAACACACCTTCTGTTTTAGAGTGTCCTCACTCTGAATGAAGGAGCACAGGGGGCATCTTTGGACACCAGTCTAGGGGGAGGAGAGTGTTAGATGTACTAGTAGATTTAAATACACTAGCAAATTAAAGCCAAACTTCAGCTACTACTTTATAAACAGTTAAAGCAACATGTTTTATTCCTTTTGGGATAAAGGTTTTACATAAATAAATAAAAGCTGAAGGTACCCCTGCCAGTGCTAAATGGTTTGTCTCATCTCTGCAAATAATGCATCCTGCTGGAGAGCTTGTTCTTTTGAAAAACAACACACTTGCTGGCTGGATGACCAGATAAAAATAGAAGAAAGAAAGCCTAAAACAGAAAAGTAAGGCAGACATCACATCTAAGAATTGGCAAGCTGCAATATATAAATGTTTGCTAATACCATTTTAAAAGAAAAGCTTGGTTGGATTAATATCACCAACGATACCCTTAAAAAACAATGCACTACAAAAATATATAATATACAGTAAATCATGTGATAACTGAATCAAATAGGCTGAAATCTGGTTGCTGTGAGTTACCTCCCCCCACACATCTACTAGAGAATTTCTTTATCGTTCCTGTTGGTTGCAATGGCAATGTGTTTGTGTATTTGGGTTGGTGGGGAAGGGGTTACGAGGCAAAGGTAATTAAACTACTAATGCCAAATGTTCCACACATCTGGATAGAAGCCTGCCAGATGTGCATTTCCTTTAAACCTCTGTATTATTTACAGTTCCTCGTGCTCTTGTATTACATGCAGTACCTCATACTTATCTCTCGTACATACATTGCCTCATGCCAGTGGACAGCAAGTAACACAACTTCAAAATTCCCCTTGGATGTGTCATTCTCTAGTATAGAAGGTAGTAACAACTCTTTCCTCTCCATAGGAGAAGATTGGTCTATCTAGAGCAGGGAAGGACTGGGCCAGGGGGCAGGGGGGCAATTGCCCCCTGGGCCACTCTGATGCCCCATAAAAAAGGCTGCGCCGCTTCTTTAACAGACATGCCTAAAGGATTCTTGGTGAAGAGAAGTAAAAAGTCCCCACTGCTGACTTACTGAGTGCGGGATGAAGACAAGGACAGAGCGCAGACCCCCCACCCCCCAGCATTGATGGTGTAAACTGTGTCTAAGCAGGGGCAGGTTCCATGCCCCACTGGAGACTCTCCTTCACCAGGCCGCTCCAACCGAGCTGTCCCAGCTCCCCCCTGCTGGCCAGGTCGGGAACCCGGATTTGGCCAGTGAGTATAGAGTACCTGGAGTGGAGCTTCAGCCTGGAATGGGGGTCAAGAGGAGGCTGGGAAGAGGGAGAGTGGGAGGGGGGTCACTGCACCATGGGCCTCTGGTTTGTACTTGTCCCCTGGGCCAAAAGTTGCCAGTCAGCCCCTGATCTAGAGAGAGTCTAGAGAGAGAAGGACAGGACAAGCTAGTGTATTTTGAGGAAGATCTCACTAGTGGGGTGGATACCAAGAAGTAAGCTGTATGTGCTGGAGTGCAGTTCTCACTGGTTGTATGGGTACTAAGGAGCTAGTTGTGTGGTCTTGAATGCAGGTCTCACTAATGGTACAAATCTGGGCCATGAGGTGAGTATTGGGGTAAATACAAATATCACTGGTGACAAATACGGTGGGGAAAATAATCACTTACAAAGAAATGAAGGGTCTATCATTTTTAACATAGGTGTGTTTTAAATGCTAGAGACAGAATATCAACCAAAAATCCAGAAACACGTGATACAAATGTTATAAATTGAGTTGCAGTTCAGTAATATAAGTAAAATAAGTATTTGATCTTCTACCAACCAACAATAATTCTGGCTCCCACAGACTGGCTACACAGTATGTGCTCATGTGATACACAGATTAGTTCTGTCAATTGAAGAAGGTGCTTCTAAGGACAGCTCACTTTGTGTATAAAAGACACCTGTCCACAGAATTTCTTTCTTCAATTCAAACCTCACTATCATGGGAAAGAGCCAAGAGCTGGAAAGGACATCAGGAACAAGACTGTAAACATGGACAAGGCTGGAATGGGAAGACCACCAGCAAGAAGCTTGATGAGAAGGAGACAACTGTTGGGGCAATTATTTGCAAATGGAAGAATCACAAAATAACCATCAATTGCCCTTGACCCGGAGCTCCATGCAAGATTTCACCTTATGGGGTAAAAATGATCATGAGAAAAATGAAGTATCAGCCCAGAACTACACGGGAGGAGCTTATGAATGATCTCAAGGCAGTTGGGACAACAGCCACCAAACAAACCATTGGTAACACAATACGCCGCCATAGATTAAAATTCTGCAGGGCCCGCAAGGTCCCCCTCCTCAAGAAGGCACATGAACAGGTCCGTCTAAAGTTTGCCAATGAAAATCGAAATGATTCCGAGAAGGATTGGGAGAAAGTGCTGTAATCAGATGGGACCAAACATTATGTTTTGGGGCTTTTTCACTGATAAAGTTACAAGGCAACTTTGCCACATTGAGGGGCCCATGGATGGGCCATATATTGCAAAAATCTTGGATTTTTCAGAACACTAAAAATGGGTTGTGGATGGGTCTTCCAGCATGACAATGACCCAAAACATACTACCAAGGCAACAAAGGAGTGGTTCAAGAAGAAGCACATTTAGGTCATGCAGTGGCCTAGCCAGTCTCCAGACCTTAACCCTATAGAAAATTTATGGAGAGAGCTGAAACTTCGAGTTGCCAAGGGACAGCCAAGAAATTCTTAATGATTTAGAGAAGATCTGTGAAGAAGAGTGGACCAAAATCCTTCCTGAGATGTGTGCAAACCTGGTAACCAACTACAAGAAATGTCTTACCTCTGTGCTTGCCAACAAGGGTTTCTCCACCAAGTACTAATGCATGTTTTGCTTAGGGATCAAATACTTTTTATACTCACTGCAACTCAATTTATAACATTTGTATCATGTGTTCTTTTTGGATTTTTGGTTGATATTCTGTCTCTATTTAAAATGCATTGGACTAACATGCATGCATCCAGTACAACCTTGTGAATAAAAATATGAAATTGTGCCAGTTTGTCTGGTTTTCGAGCCAAATGTGATTGATATTAGAGTGTGAACTGCATGTGTTGGAGAGTGAACAATGTAGACTGGAGTACATATCCCACTGAATGCATGGATACTGGAGAGTGAGCTTAGTGTACTGGGGGACAGATAATATTGGTGTTATGGGTAATGGAGAGTGAGTTGTGTGTATTGGTGGTGGACAGCCATCAGAAATTGTGGGGCCCCTTACACAGCTTTAGACCTGGGCCCCCCCGGGCCTAACCACCAACATTCAGCAGGGCCTGCCCATGGGCCATCCCACCAAATCCACCCACTAGCCATAACAGTGAGTCCTTCAGTGTACACTTATATGTTAACACTCTTACAACATAATATAATGAAAATTCTATTGCAAGTCATCATTGCTATAAAGATTTAACAGTAAGGAATTATATTTTGTCCAAAAAGATCCCAATTCAGCAGCTGTACGCACTCAGTCCCCCTCACACATGTATGCACTCAGCCCCCCTCACACGTGTATGCATTCAGCCCCCCTCACACGTGTACGCACTCAGCCCCCCTCAAACGTGTACGCACTCAGCCCCCCTCACACCTGTACGCACTCAACCCCCCCTCACACATGTACGCACTCAGTCCCCCTCACACATGTACGCACTCAGCCCCCCTCACACGTGTATGCATTCAGCCCCCCTCACACGTATACGCACTCAGCCCCCCTCACACGTGTACGCACTCAGCCCCCCTCACACATGTACGCACTCAGTCCCCCTCACACGTGTACGCACTCAGCCCCCCTCACACGTGTAAGAACTCAACCCCCCTCACACGTGTACGCACTCAGCCCCCCTCACACGTGTACGCACTCAGCCCCCCTCACACGTGTACGCACTCAGCCCCCCACACACGTGTACGCACTCAACCCCCCTCACACGTGTACGCACTCAGCGCCCCTCACACGTGTATACTGTGGGGCAAGTTTAGTGTACTGGGGGACAGATATTAATGATGTCATAGGTAATGGAGAGTGAGCTGTGTGTATTGGTGGTGGATATTACAGGTGAAATGCATATTGTGTAACTTATAATGGCGAGTGAGCTGTGTATGCTGGAGTGCGGATCTTATTTGTGACATGGATACTGGGGAGTGAGACTTGTGTGTAGTAGGGAACAGATAATACTGGTAAAACAAAGGGGGTTTTCTCCCCCGACTCTTAAAGGACAACAAAGCCTGTGCTTCCATTGAAACCTGTGAAACATCCACAACCATTACATCACCCTTGAGCGCAGGAGATTGTTGTGTTTTTTTTCTACAGATAATATTGTTGTCATGGGTAATGGCGAGTGAGCTGTGTGTATTGGTGGTGGATCTTACAGGTAGAAAGGATATTGTGTAATATATACTGGAGAGTAGGGTTCAGATCTTATTGGTAGCATAGCATTGATACTAAGGAGTAAGGCTTGTGGGTACCAAACAAATATCTCACTGGTGGCTGGATAGTGTAGGGTACATTCTGTGGATACATTACCAGTGAAAAATACATCCCAGTTTCTTTGCTTCTTGGTACATGCTAAGCCCTATGTGACTAGTAAGAAACAAACATCCCGATATTTTATTCTTTATTTTAAAAAAACTATACATTTTAGTGAATCTGCTCCAGGATTACTCATAGCATATATAGACCCAATGACTAAAACCTCATATAATTAGTTAACATGCTAGTATCATTTCAAAAATGATTTTTAATATTTTTGAATCTGCAACTTTCATTAAAAAATAATACTCAGCGATCATGTCATGAAAGTCTGGTGCCAATGCTCTGTCCTTTTCTTGTGCTCATGCATTGCCACCCTGTCACTCAGGATATCAATAGCTACAGGTGGCTGATAAAATACACACTACACATGTATCATTTTGTATTATCACTATTGGGAAACCCACCCTGAGGGCTCATCACACCGGCCACTGCATTGCAACGCAATGATTGTTGTGTATCACTGATCCCAGCGCATCGCACTGTTTATTTTTTTTAAACAAACTTTACTGAGATATCTCTATTAATCGTTAGTATATTGTCTTAAAGGTGTGTGACCTCTTGTATCCCTTCTCTTGAAGTTTGTTGGCCATGGAGAACTTATGTGCAAAAATATAGCCCATTCAATTGGAGCTGGTGAGAAAGTAATTTGCAGATCTTCCCATTTCCTAATGCAAGGTGGGAGGTGTTCTGGAGGGGGGAACCAAAAGTTTGTACAGCTGTGATAAAATAAGGGGTGCATAAAACTAAACAGTACATACGTTTTCAAATGCAGTAGTTTCCCACAAGCTACCCATTCTAGTTTCTAGTCCTCAAGAAATGATAGCCATCAGAAATGTTGGGGCCCCTTACACAGGTTTAGACCTGGGACCCTCCGTGCCTGACCACCAACATTCCCTAGGGCCGCCCCACCAAATCCACCCACTAGCCATCCCACCGAGTCTTTCAGTGCACCCACTTTCATTTTAACATTCTTACAACTTAATTTATGAAAATGAATGCAATTCAGCAAAGAGACATCTCCATTAGAGATGTACCGAACTGTTCGCCGGCGGACAGTTCCCGGCGAACATCGCTTGTTCGCGTTCGCCGCTGCGGGCGAACATATGCGATGTTCGGTCCGCCCCCTATAATACATCATTGAGGCAAACTTTGACCCTGAACTTCACAGTCAGCAGGCACATTCCAGCCAATCAGCATACCTCCCTCCCACACCCTCCCACCTCCTATAAATAAGCAAGGGCAGCATCCATCTTAGATCATTCTGAAGCAGTGTGTTAGTGAGAGCAGGGAGAGTGTTGCTGCTGCTGTTAATAGCTAGGGACAGTTGTTAGTCAGTGTTCCTGGTCTTGCTAGTCAGTGTTCTTGGTCCACTACTGCTGTAAGGACAGCATCCTGACAGCACCCCAAAAAGCCCTTCTAAGGGCTGGTATTTGGGTAATTATTTTTTTATATATATATATATATCTAGTGTCCCCAAAAGCCCTTTTTAGGGCTGGTAATTGAGTATTTTATATACATATTGTAACAGGAAGTCAGCTAAATCTGGGAATGTAGTCACAGGAAGGAGATACATTTCCACCTGATTTAGAAAGTCCATTAATTAATTTAGGGTGTTGGCTACAGAGCTAGCCAGCAGGAAGTTGAAAGGCCTTCACCTGTTCAGAATGAGGGAGTTAAGGCTCTATAATTTGTTCAGAGAAATTCCTATTGTTTGCTGCCTCTAGAAGCTGCATCCTGAAGCCATGTGGGCTGGGAGCAGGAGGACAGTCAGCGTGTGCCTCCCGACAGGATGTGTGGGCCTGGGAGAAGACCCCCCGGAGTGATGTGTGCCCGGGACGGTAACCAAGGGTGAATACGTCTCAAAGGTGAGAAGACGAACTGTTGATGTGAAAGAAACAAAAGGACTGTGTTGCCCTGTGAAGCTATTATAAAAGGACTATTGAGTGTCCGCTGTAGGACAAGGAAGTCTGCCCGACGGTAGGTTGGAGACAGACACTTAGGCAGGTTCCAGTTGTGAGAAGGTAGCCGCCCACAGAGGCAAGGATTTATTTTCTGTTTTATTTTATTTTGGATGTTTTGCTGCATACAGCCTGGTGAAGAAAACACCATTTAATAAACCACACTGTTTGTTTGCAAGCACTTGTCGGCTACCTCTCTGGGAAAACGCACCCCCAAAGGGGTCATCCACGCCTACCACCGAGCTAATCCCTTACATATGGTGGAGGTATGCAGTGGGCAGAAGCGAAGATCCCTGCAAGGAAGTGCAAATGTTTGATGAACTTTGTCTGGTGCATGAGATTGCACAATCTATGTGTGCAGGAGAGAAGATCCTGACAGAAAAAAAAAAAAAAAGTGTTTTAAAGAGACAGGGGTCTCAAAATTTTTTGATGAACTTTGTTGTGTCTGGTGCAAGTGACTGCACAAACTGTGTGCGCAGGAAAAGAGATCCTGCAAGAGAGAGAAAAACTACATGTGTTGAAGAGACAGTGGTCTGAAAATTGTTTGCTGGACTGTGAAAAATTTGTTTGTGGAGTTATTGAAGATGGGGCGGTCCAAACGCCTGAAAAATGCAAAGATAGATGAAATGAGAGACCGGATTCTATGGATGGAGGGGATGTTGCCGTCTGAACCAGCCCCATCCATGCCTAAAGAGAGTCTACTAAAGAGGAAGGTTGTTGTCCCTAGCAACACTGATGAAACTGCTATGGAGACGCAGTGTGCTCAGATGAAAAGTAAACTCAAAATGGAGGAGATGTTGAAACATCTGATTATATCAAATGCAGCTCAACAGCAAGCAAATGCAGCTCAACAGCAGGCAAATGCGGATTTTCAGCAGAGCTTTGCAGCTCAACAAAAGGCTCATCAAGAGAGCATGGCAGGCTGGAAACAGAGACGCCAGCAGCCAATGGAGGCCATCGGTTTGGAGGAAACCGAGTATGTGTGCAGGGCTGAGTTGGATGCCTTGCAACGGAAAATGGAAGAAAAGGAACAAGCCTTGGAATTGCTTAAAATGGAGCATAGAAACTTGCAGGAAATGAATGAACTACTCAAGTCTCATGTGTTACAGTGGGAAGAATCCACTGCTCTTCTTTTGGTCGAGTTGCAAAAACGCAGAGAGACTATAATGGAGAAAGATACCATCCTCATGGAAAAGGAAAGTGAAATTCAGACTTTGCAGAAGCAAAGTATGGCTGATATGTTGGAGTTGCGTAATCAGCTGGAAAAAAGTCTTCAGTCTTTGGGAGCTACAAAAATAGACCTGCAGGAGTCGCAGGAACAGAATGTCGCTCTGAAAACGACATTGTCTCTCAGCGACAACGAGAAAAGTGAAAGAGAGGCTAAATTACTGAGTACTGTGTATGAGCTCACTACTTTGAGCAATGTGGTAAATGAATGGCGTGCGGACTGTGAAAGTTGGAAAGGGGAAGCCCAACGTGTCCAGCAGCAGTTAAAGGAGAAAGAAGCCTGTGTGGCAGAATTACATTCTTATTCCCAGATGCTAGCCAATGAGGTGAAGGCTCTTATGCAGGGAAAAGAAGATTGTGAACATAAGAGGGAAAAAGTAGAGGCACAGCTTCTGGAGTCGCAAGTCAAGGTGTCAGAAGGTGACCGATTGTGTGCTAAGCTGTCAGAGAAGGCAAACCGACTGCAGGTTGAGTTGGACAATGTTACAAATCAGCTTTCTCAAGCAGACAGCAAATCTAGAGAAATTGCGGAAGATTTTTCTATCTTGGAATCGCAGCTGCAAGACACGCAGGAACTCTTACAGGAAGAGAGGTGTCAAAGGCTGAGTTTTAGCACAAAGCTCAAACAAATGGAAGATGAGAAAAATGGCTTCCTGGAACAATTAAAAGAGGAGGCGGAAGCAAAGAAAAACCTATCAGAGCAAGTCGCAACATTGCAAGCTCAGATAGCGGTTATGAAAAAACGCATGGAAGAAAGCGTTGGTTCATTACAGTGTGTTGAAGATGTGAAAAAGAAGTTTGATCAGATGCTTGGTGAAGAGAAGAATGTGTCTGCAAAATATGCAGAAGAACGCGCACGTGCAGAAACGGAGGTGCGTGATAACGAGAGCAAAGCCCTGTTCTTGGCTCGCTCTTTGGAGGAAGCTCTAGAGTGTAAGGCTGAACTAGAAAGTGTTAAACAGCTGCGTACAGAAATGGAAGAATTGGTCAGCTCCAAGGATGATGTTGTGAAAAGCGTTCAGGAGCTAGAAAAGTCTAAGCGAGCCTTAGAACAGCAACTAGAAGAGATGAAGATTCCGTTGCAGGAACTGGAAGAGGAATTCCAGGCAACAGAGGATCTGTCCCAAAGAGGGGATAGTGTGCCTGATGCAGTTTTTAAAAGGATCAGTGTTTTGGGGTCTGTCCTGAGTGAGCCTCAGAAATGTGACGACATGTGGCTTGAATCACCCCTTTGGAATAAACCGTTCCTTCAAAAACTTCAAGCATTGGAAAATGTATCATTAGAGCTTCAGCAAACAAAGGAGCTGAGTAAGAAATGTGGTGATTTCTCAGTTCAGGCTGAAAACCTAGTGGAGAAAACTAAGGCTGTTGGTGAAAACGTGAAGCAAATGAATAAGTGCCTTTCAGGGAGTGTTTCCAAAATGGAACTGGTGAAAGACGGGTGGCAGAAGTTTGATCGTGATCTTGAGATACATTCCATGTGGAATTCAGATAGAGAAAAAGAACTAGGTGACCTTGAGCGGTCAAATAGTTCAGCAGAAAGTGCATTGAAGAAACCTGTAAAAGAATGTGTTGCAGTTCCATGCTTCTTCACTGATGCAGAGAGGAGGTCTATAATGGATACCACCCAGATCGCTGGGTTCAACTGTGTTGTTGCCTTTGACCCCTATGTTGGTGGAAGGAAAGTTGATGATGTTCTGGTTGGCTACTTCTGTGAAGAGTTTGGCAAGAAATATAAACTGAATATCAAATCAAATAGTAGGCCTTTACTGCGACTCGCTCAGGAGGGCGAAAAGTTTAAGAAGTTGATGAGTGCAAATGCTTCAGATCTGCCTATGAATATGAAATGTTTGAATGATATTGATATCTCTGGGAAAAGGAACAGGGGTCACTTTGAAGAAATGTGTGACAGCCTGTTGTCTCAATTGGAAAATCCTCTGCACAGCATCTTAGAGCAAGCAAAGCTCAAGAAGGAAGATCATTCCCTTTTACAACAAAAAGTCAATGATTGTGTACAGCTGTATGGAGAGGCAACTCAAGTCACAGAGGGATGTCAAGAGTCCCTACTTGGAACAAAGCTTAGTGAAGCAAAGGTTCTCAAAGTTTTGTGGAAAACATTTATGGATTGCAGAGAGAGGCGTCTTAAGAATGTTGAAGACATTAAGACTAGCCCAATTGAGTTGCCTATGGATCACGGTCCTCCGTGGTGGATTGGACAGACGGTTATGAGGGACAAGCTGTCTGACATTTATGAGAAAGCTGTCAATGAAGATGACAGAAACGAGAAGGAGCGAAATGATGCCAAAAATGCAGTTGAAGAATGTGTATATGAGATGAGAGACAAACTGTGTGGCATTTATGAGAAATCCGTCAATGAAGATGACAAAACAGTTTCATCCGGAAGCTTGAGGATAATAGGAGGCTTATCAGTGAGTCAGCAGTGCTTGACACATGCGTGCCTGGAAATCTGTGTCCCAACCCTAGGGTTGAAACAAGAGGGGGGGGTATGTAACAGGAAGTCAGCTAAATCTGGGAATGTAGTCACAGGAAGGAGATACATTTCCACCTGATTTAGAAAGTCCATTAATTAATTTAGGGTGTTGGCTACAGAGCTAGCCAGCAGGAAGTTGAAAGGCCTTCACCTGTTCAGAATGAGGGAGTTAAGGCTCTATAATTTGTTCAGAGAAATTCCTATTGTTTGCTGCCTCTAGAAGCTGCATCCTGAAGCCATGTGGGCTGGGAGCAGGAGGACAGTCAGCGTGTGCCTCCCGACAGGATGTGTGGGCCTGGGAGAAGACCCCCCGGAGTGATGTGTGCCCGGGACGGTAACCAAGGGTGAATACGTCTCAAAGGTGAGAAGACGAACTGTTGATGTGAAAGAAACAAAAGGACTGTGTTGCCCTGTGAAGCTATTATAAAAGGACTATTGAGTGTCCGCTGTAGGACAAGGAAGTCTGCCCGACGGTAGGTTGGAGACAGACACTTAGGCAGGTTCCAGTTGTGAGAAGGTAGCCGCCCACAGAGGCAAGGATTTATTTTCTGTTTTATTTTATTTTGGATGTTTTGCTGCATACAGCCTGGTGAAGAAAACACCATTTAATAAACCACACTGTTTGTTTGCAAGCACTTGTCGGCTACCTCTCTGGGAAAACGCACCCCCAAAGGGGTCATCCACGCCTACCACCGAGCTAATCCCTTACAATATATATATATATATATATATATATATATATATATATATATATATATATATATATATATATATATATATATATATATATATCTATATCTAGTGTCCCCAAAAGCCCTTTTTAGGGCTGGTAATTGAGTATTTTTTTTATATATATATATATATATATATCTATTGTACACTGCAGTTGCCTGCCCGCTGTGTGTGAGAGGCCACAGACCCACCACAGACTGTACTGTGTGCACACCACACTCATTTCGGGTGGCACAGGCACATTACCTTGCATTTTAAAAAATATATTTTTTTTTTCCTCTGTCATAATTGCAGTGAGTGCTGTGTCAGGTACACAGAGTGCACTGTACCCACTGCAGTGCACTGCCCACCACTGATATATATACGGTGGCACAGCATCTTGTTGCAAATTGAAAAAAAAAAATATTTTTTATTATTGCAGTTGCCTGGGCTGGGCACAGCAGGCAGCAGCTTGCAAATTAAAAATATATATATATTTTTTTTTTATAATTGCAGTTGCCTGGGCTGCCAGTGACTGTCAGGTCCACAGAGAGTGTACTGTGCCACTGCCCACCCACCACTGATATATACGGTGGCACAGCAGCTTGCAAAGTAAAAATATATATATTTTTTTATAATTGCAGTTGCCTGGGTGCCAGTGACTGTCAGGTCCACAGAGTGTACTGTGCCCACTGCAGTGCCACTGCGTGCCCACCCACCACTGATATATATACGGTGGCACAGCAGCTTGCAAATTAAAAATATATATATTTTTTTATAATTGCAGTTGCCTGGGCTACCAGTGACTGTCAGGTCCACAGAGAGTGTACTGTGCCACTGCCCACCCACCACTGATATATACGGTGGCACAGCAGCTTGCAAAGTAAAAATATATATATTTTTTTTATAATTGCAGTTGCCTGGGTGCCAGTGACTGTCAGGTCCACAGAGTGTACTGTGCCCACTGCAGTGCCACTGCGTGCCCACCCACCACTGATATATATACGGTGGCACAGCAGCTTGCAAATTAAAAATATATATATTTTTTTATAATTGCAGTTGCCTGGGCTGCCAGTGACTGTCAGGTCCACAGAGAGTGTACTGTGCCACTGCCCACCCACCACTGATATATACGGTGGCACAGCAGCTTGCAAAGTAAAAATATATATATTTTTTTTATAATTGCAGTTGCCTGGGTGCCAGTGACTGTCAGGTCCACAGAGTGTACTGTGCCCACTGCAGTGCCACTGCGTGCCCACCCACCACTGATATATATACAGTGGCACAGCAGCTTGCAAATTAAAAATATATATATTTTTTTATAATTGCAGTTGCCTGGGCTACCAGTGACTGTCAGGTCCACAGAGAGTGTACTAGGCCACTGCCCACCCACCACTGATATATACGGTGGCACAGCAGCTTGCAAAGTAAAAATATATATATTTTTTTTATAACTGCAGTTGCCTGGGTGCCAGTGACTGTCAGGTCCACAGAGTGTACTGTGCCCACTGCAGTGCCACTGCGTGCCCACCCACCACTGATATATATACGGTGGCACAGCAGCTTGCAAATTAAAAATATATATATTTTTTTATAATTGCAGTTGCCTGGGCTGCCAGTGACTGTCAGGTCCACAGAGAGTGTACTGTGCCACTGCCCACCCACCACTGATATATACGGTGGCACAGCAGCTTGCAAAGTAAAAATATATATATTTTTTTTATAATTGCAGTTGCCTGGGTGCCAGTGACTGTCAGGTCCACAGAGTGTACTGTGCCCACTGCAGTGCCACTGCGTGCCCACCCACCACTGATATATATGGTGGCACAGCAGCTTGCAAATTAATAATATATATATTTTTTTTATAATTGCAGTTGCCTGGGCTGCCAGTAACTGTCAGGTCCACAGAGAGTGTACTGTGCCACTGCCCACCCACCACTGATATATACGGTCGCACAGCAGCTTGCAAATTAAAAATATATATATTTTTTTATAATTGCAGTTGCCTGGGCTGCCAGTGACTGTCAGGTCCACAGAGTGTACTGTACCCACTGCCCAACACTCCTATAGGGTGGCACAGCACCTTGCACTCATAGTACAACACATTAAAAAAAAAATGACAGGCAGAGGCAGGCCACCCCGCAAGGGCCGTCATGGTCGTGGTGCTGTGATTTCCTTAGGCCCTAGAATAATGCCCAGTGTTCAGAGGCCACCACAGACCCTGAACTCAAAAAATTCTGAGGACATAGTTGACTGGCTTACACAGGACACCCAATCGTCTACAGCTTCCACTCGGAACCTTAATGCACCATCCTCCTCCAGCTCAGCTTCGGGCACCTCTCAATTTACCACTCGCCCGCCCGCCGGCACCACCACCAACACTAGCACCACAGCCGCTTCACTTGATCCGTCAGAGGAGTTATTTTCACATCAGTTGGAAGAAATAAGTGATGCGCAACTATTAGTGCCAGAGGATGTAGATAACGGGGATATGTCTCAGTCAGGCAGCATTATACACATGGACGTACATTGTGATGATGATGATGATGTTGTACCTGCTGCTGCTACCTTTGCTGAGTTGTCAAGTGAAGCGGCTGATGATGACGATGTGTCCATGGATGTCACCTGGGTGCCTGCTCGAAGAGCAGAAGAAGAGGGGGAAAGTTCAGATGGGGAGACAGAGAGGAGGAGGAGGAGACGAGTTGGAAGCAGGGGGAGGAGGTCATCGCAAGGAGCTAGTGGCGCAGTCAGACAGCATGTAGATTCGGCACCCGGGGTCAGCCAGACAGCACGCCAATCAACGCAAGCTGATGCAACCACCAGAATGCCGTCCTTGCAAAGCTCAGCAGTGTGGCATTTTTTTTGTGTGTCTGCCTCTGATATCAGCGATGCCATTTGTAACCTGTGCCAAAAGAAACTGAGTCGTGGGAAGTCCAACACCCACCTAGGTACAACTGCTTTGCGAAGGCACATGATCTCACATCACAAACGCCTATGGGATCAACACAATAGTAAAAGCAGCACACAAACTGAAAGCCACCATCCTCCTCCTGGTCCAGCATCTTCAGCCACGTCAACCACTGCTGTCCTCCATGCCCCCTATCAACAACCCGCCCCTCCGCCTCTCACCTTCAGCAGTTCCTGCTCATCTGCCCACAGTCAGGTGTCTGTCAAGGAAATGTTTGAGCGTAAGAAGCCAATCTCACAGAGTCACCCCCTTGCCCGGCGTCTGACAGCTGGCTTGTCGGAACTCTTAGCCCGCCAGCTTTTACCATACAAGCTAGTGGAGTCTGAGGCCTTCAAAAAATTTGTTGCTATTGGGACACCGCAGTGGAAGGTACCCGGCCGAAATTATTTTTCACAAAAGGCAATCCCCAACCTGTACTCTATTGTGGAAAAGGAAGTCATGTCACGTCTGGCACACAGTGTTGGGGCAAGGGTCCATCTGACCACTGATAGCTGGTCTGCAAAGCATGGTCAGGGCAGGTATATCACTTACACTGCGCATTGGGTAAACCTGCTGGCGGCTGCCAAGCATGGAATGCGTGGCTCTGCTGCAGAGGAGTTGGTGACACCACCAAGACTTGCAGGCAGGCCTGTTGCCACCTCCTCTACTCCTCCTACTCCATCCTCTTTGCTAACCTCCTCGGCTGAGTCCTCTTCTGCTGTTGCGTCTTGCTCCACACCAACTGCACCCCCCCAGCTCCCCAGGGGCTATTCCACATGCCGGATACGACAGTGTCACGCTGTCTTGGGGTTGACTTGCCTGAAAGCAGAGAGTCACACCGGACCAGCACTACTGTCCGCCCTGAACGCACAGGTGGATCAGTGGCTGACCCCACACCAACTGGAGATCGGCAAAGTGGTGTGTGACAACGGAAGCAATTTGTTGGCGGCATTGAATTTGGGCAAGTTGACACATGTGCCGTGCATGGCACATGTGTTGAATCTTTGTGCAGAAGTACCCAGGCTTACAGGACGTCCTCAAGCAGGCCAGGAAGGTGTGTGGCCATTTCTGGCGTTCCTACACGGCCATGGCGCACTTTGCAGATATTCAGCGGCGAAACAACATGCCAGTGAGGCGCTTGATTTGCGACAGCCCGACACTTTGGAATTCAACACTGCTAATGTTCGACCGCCTGCTCCAACAAGAAAAAGTGGTCAACGAGTATTTGTATGACCGGGGTGCTAGGACAGCCTCTGCGGAGCTGGGTGTTTTTTTGCCACGTTACTGGTCGCTCATGCGCAATGCCTGTAGGCTCATGCGTCCTTTTGAGGAGGTGACAAACCTAGTCAGTCGCACTGAAGGCACCATCAGCGACATCATCCCATATGTTTTCTTCCTGGAGCGTGCCCTGCGAAGAGTGCTGGATCAGGCCGTAGATGAGCGTGAAGAGGAAGAGGAAGAGTTGTGGTCACCATCACCACCAGAAACAGCCTTACCATCGCTTGCTGGACCTGCGGCAACACTGGAAGAGGAGTCTGAGGAAGAGGAGTCAGAGGAGGAATGTGGCTTTGAGGAGGAGGAACACCAACCACAGCAGGCATCCCAGGGTGCTCGTTGTCACCTATCTGGTACCCGTGGTGTTGTACGTGGCTGGGGGGAAGAACACACCTTCAATGACATCAGTGAGGACGAGGAATTGGACATGAGTAGCTCGGCATCCAACCTTGTGCAAATAGGGTCTTTCATGCTGTCATGCCTGTTGAGGGACCCTCGTATAAAAAGGCTGAAGGAGAACGACCTGTACTGGGTGGCCACGCTACTAGACCCCCGGTATAAGCAGAAAGTCTCTGATATGTTACCCAATTACCGGCAGTCGCAAAGGATGCAGCAGCTACAAAATAAGTTGAAAAGTATGCTTTACACAGCATATAAGGGTGATGTCACAGCACAACGGGAATCCAACAGGGGAAGAGGTGAAAGTAATCCTCCTCCTACCACAACCACGCCGGCAAGGACAGGACGCTTTACAGACGTCTTGTTGATGGAGGACATGCGGAGCTTTTTTAGTCCTACGCATCGCCGCAGCCCTTCGGGGTCCACCCTCAGAGAACGACTCGACCGACAGGTAGCAGACTACCTTGCCTTAACTGCAGATATCGACACTCTGAGGAGCGATGAACCCCTTGACTACTGGGTGTGCAGGCTTGACCTGTGGCCTGAGCTATCCCAATTTGCCATTGAATTTCTGGCCTGCCCC
Source organism: Pelophylax lessonae (assembly GCF_965119305.1). Lineage (NCBI taxonomy): Eukaryota > Metazoa > Chordata > Amphibia > Anura > Ranidae > Pelophylax > Pelophylax lessonae. Next base: position 364,863,560 of record NC_138769.1, on the reverse strand, counting down.
GCTTCAAGTGTGCTGTCAGAAAGGACCTTCAGCGCAGCAGGAGGTATTGTCACTGAGAAGAGAAGTCGCCTAGGTCAAAAAAGTCTTGATTACCTCACGTTTATTAAGATGAATGAGGCATGGATCCCGAAGGGACTGACAGTGGGGGATGCATTTGACTAAAAAAGGCCTGGTGATGACTGAGATGCCTTGGGCTAAAAATGGTCCACACGCTGCTGTATTTAATCATTCTCTGCATGCCGGATGACTTACGTGACGTCTCCGCCACCAACTACGGTTCAAGCCGCAACTTTTCCATCACTATTGTGGCCAGAAAGAGTCCCTGTGTGTTTTAAAATTCGCCTGCCTATTGAAGTCTATGGCGGTTCGCCGGTTCGCGAACATTTGCCGATGTTCGCGTTCGCCGTTCGCGAACAGCGAATTTTAGGTTCGCGACATCACTAATCTCCATAGATTCAGCAAAGAGACCGCCCAATCCAGCAAAAAGACATCCCAATCCAGAAAAGAGATGGCCTCATATATTCAGGAAAGAGACAGCCTAATCCAGCAAAGATACATCCCTTCAGCTGCATCGTCTTACTCTGCAGCCGTCCTGCTTTAACAATTTCTAGGTACTACAGCAGCAACAACTCAGTCTTATTTTTTGGGCCTGGGCGGCTGGGCCCCTCGGGACGCCCGGGCCCCCTACATGTGCATGAGCTGTCCCCCCCTGATGGCAGCACTGTGCTGAGCAGATATTAAAGGGTGGATCCAGTATGTATTGAATAGCTGTCATTGATGGATATCTGGAAGATGTTGCAAAGTGTAGAAGTTGAAATGTTCCTATCTCCATCAGACAATCAATATGTTTATTGTTATTGCCAGATACAAGCTACATTTTTACACATGTGCAAATCTTAAAAAAACGGCTTAGTGGTTAACCATCCATGCTATCCTGTTAGTTATGTTTCAGCCATTTTTATACAATCGACTGATGCCAGTTTTACCTGTATATTTCAGCTAGTCAGGTGAAACAATGCTTATTAAGTGCCAACTCTAGGAGTCATAAAACACTCATTATTTGCATATAAACACTTAATATTTATATATAAACATTGCTTGAGTTTCTATAGACAGGTGACTTAACCACTTCTGGACCGGAAAGGATTTGCCCCCTTAATGACCAGGCCATATTTTGCGATTCGGCACTGCGTTACTTTTAACAGACAACTGCGCAGTCGTGCAACACTGTACATAAATAAAATTGATGTCCTTTTTTTCCACAAATAGAGCTTTCATTTGGTGGTATTTGATTCTCATTTGCGCTATAAACAAAAAAAGAGCGACAATTCTGAAAAAAAAAAAAAAACAATATTTTTCACATTCTGCTATATAACATCCCCCACCCCCAAAAAAAAATTAAAAATCCAAATTTTATAACATTTTAGGCCAATTTGTTTTCTGCTACATATTTTTGGTAAAAAAAAAATCACAATAAGCATATTTTGATTGGTTTTCTCAAAAAGTTATCGCGTCTACAAACTAGGGGAAAGACTTGACACTTTTGGGGGGACCAGTGACATTACTACAGTAATCAGTGCTAAAAATATGCACTGTTACTGTAATAATGACACTGGCAGTGAAGGGGTTAACAGTGTGGGTGATCAAGGGGTTAAATGTGTGCCTAGGGGCGTGTTTCTAACTGTATGGGGGCTTGTGAAATGATCACAGAGGCCTGTGTTCCTATATAGAAAGCTCACAGGCGCTCTGTGATCATTCCAGGGAGAAGAACGGTCAGCTGTGTTTACAACAGCTGACCGTTTTTCTCTCTCAGCGGGGAGCGATTGCGGGTGTCAGGCGGCAATCGGAGCCGCCTGCCCCGTGCATCGGAGTCCCCGCTGAGGAGCGGGGGTGGGAGCGCGCTGCTGGCGGTGCGTACTCGCCCCTAGCTGCAGCCGCACGACCGACGTATACCTACGTCAGTTCGCGCAGGAGGGCCGCCCTGCCGCAGTATTACAGCGGCGGGCAGTCGGGAAGGGGTTAAATTAGAACTGTAGGCAAAACTTTTTTTTTTTTTTTTTACTTTGGATAGGGTAAGAGAGGGTTATACCCTCTGTCAGTTTTTTTTTTTTTTTTTGTCATCTGTGTCTAGTTGGGGAGATTTTGCCTCATTTCCTGACCCATAGCCAAAGAACAGTGAGTGTAAAATCCTCCAAAGAGAGGGAATCTCTGGTTGTCATCAGGGTAACCAGAACTAGTGTCCCCTTTTGGAAGATTTCCCCTCTATTCCTGTTCTGGTGACAACCCAAAATGTGGGGATTTTTTTTCAATTTAACTTTCAGTGATAACGGAAAATAGAACAAATAGAGGGGGTAAATGTCCCTAAATGGGGCCCAGACAGCAATACAAACCTGACAGGTGTTCTAATCCCCTTTATCGAAAACTAAAAAAAAAAAAAGTTGAGCCTTTAGTTGGCTCTAAAGCCAAAATGTTTTTTTTTTTTTTAACCTTAATGCATTACCTGCAGGGTATACAGTTGTGTTCAAAATTATTCAACCCCCAATGCTGTAAAGGGTTTTAGGGAATTTAGTGTACATTTGTAATTGTATTCAGAATGAAATCCTACAAGGACTTCTTAAAGAACCATATGCAACTAAAATGACATCAATTGGTTTTGTAATACAGTAGTAAATGTTTCTTTTGTGAATTCTTCATTGACAAAATTATTCAACCCCTTAAAGACTACCACTCTGAAGAACAGAGGTTCATTGAAGTGTTTTCAATCAGGTATTGAAAACACCTGTGGATGTCAGGGAGCAGCAATAAAGCCTAATAAGCACCAATTAGGCAGCTTTAAAATGACTGTGATACTCAGCTCCTTCTAGACATTTACTGGTGTGGTTACAAACATGGTGAAGTCAAGAGAATGGTCCAGGAAGACAAGAGAAGAGGTGATTACTCTTCACAGGAAGGGCAATGGCTATAAGAAGATTGCAAAGATGTTAAACATACCAAGAGACACCATAGGAAGCATCATTCGCAAATTCAAGGCAAAGGGCACTGTTGAAACGCTACCTGGTCGTGGCAGAAAGAAGATGTTGACTTCGACTGCTGTGCGCTGCCTGAAGCGTAGAGTGGAGAAAAGTCCCCGTGTGACTGCTGAGGAACTGAGAAAAGATTTGTCAGATGTGGGTACTGAAGTTTCTGCTCAGACAATACGGCGCACACTGCGTAATGAAGGCCTCCATGCCAGAACTCCCAGGCGCACCCCCTTGCTGTCTCCAAAGAATAAGAAGAGTCGACTGCAGTATGCCAAAAGTCATGTGGACAAAACACAGAAGTTTTGGGATAGTGTTCTGTGGACTGATGAAACAAAATTAGAACTGTTTGGGCCCATGGATCAACGCTATGTTTGGAGGAGGAAGAACAAGGCCTATGAAGAAAAGAACACATTGCCTACTGTGAAGCATGGCGGGGGGTCAATCATGCTTTGGGGCTGTTTTGCTTCTGCAGGTACAGGGAAGCTTCAGCGTGTGCAAGGTACCATGAATTCTCTTCAGTACCAGGAGATATTGGATGACAATGTGATGCAGTCCGTCACAAACCTGAGGCTTGGGAGACGTTGGACCTTTCAACAGGACAATGATCCCAAGCATACCTCCAATTCCACTAGAGCATGGTTGCAGATTAAAGGCTGGAACATTTTGGAGTGGCCATCACAGTCACTAGACTTAAATCCGATTGAGAACCTCTGGTGGGACTTAAAGAAAGCAGTTGCAGTGCACAAGCCTAAGAATGTGACTGAACTGGAGGCTTTTGCCCATGACGAATGGGCAAAGATACCGTAGATCGCTGCAAGACACTTGTGTCAAGCTATGCTTCACGCTTAAAAGCTGTTATAACTGTAAAAGGATGTTGTACTAAGTACTAAGATTGAATGTCACTTGGAGGTTGAATAAAACTGATAATGATGTGAGCACAGAAAAGACATTTGTGGTTTTTTTTTATTATAAATGTTATGTTATATTTGTCTGACCTACACGTGCCTCTTTGATTTAATTGTAAGCAGGATGACTGAATGATCAAAATCAATGTCAAACTGGCCAAAATAATCAATTTCAGTGGGGGTTGAATAATTTTGAATACAACTGTATTTTTGGTAAAAAAAAAAAATCACAATAAGCGTATTTTAATTGGTTTGCGCAAAAGTTATTGCAGCTACTAACTATGGGAAATTTATGTCATTTTTATTGTTTTTTTTTTTTAACTAGTAATGGTGGCGATCTGGCGGCGATCTGCGATTTTTTTTTTGCAGGACTGCGACATTGCGGCGGACAGATCGGACCCTTGACTGACATTTTTAACACTTTTGGAGGTACCAGTGACATTACTACAGTAATCAGTGCTATAAATATGCACTGTTACTGTAAAAATGACACTGGCAGGGAAGGGGTTAACTTTTATTGGTGATCAAGGGGTTAATGTATGCCTGGTGCTTACTGACGTGTGTGGGGGGAGGGGACTGTGTGTCATAGGCACAGATCGCAGGTTCAGCTATGCTGAATCCTGCAATCTGTCCCTGCCTGTCACTTAGGAGATCCGCCCACTTTGTTTACAGAAGCGGGCGGATCTCCACACTCGATCCCCGGCGATCGGGGAAGAGCGGCGGTGATCACCGCCACTCCTCCCCTGGCCCGGCTCCCGCTGTGACTGAATACAGCGTGAGCGAGCCTCCGGCGGCGCGCGTGCACCGCCCACAAGGGGAGGAGTCCAGCAACGTAGACCTACGTCGCTGGACGATAACGGACCACTTTGCCGCAGTATGCTCAATGTGAGCGGTCAGCAAGTGATTAAAACTGTCAAATAGTTTTATGTCAGAGGAAACAAGCTACAAAGTGGCAAACTGCTTTTAATGTCTTTGCCTCCTCTCTGTAAACTTGAAGGTGTTGTAAAGTCAGAAGATTTTTTTAATCTAATGTATTCTATGCATTATGATAAAAAGCCTTCTGTGTGTAACAGCCCTCCCCAGCACCCCCTAATACTTACCTGAGCACCATCTCTATCCAGCAATGTCCACAAGTCCCTTGGCCACTGCTGTCAGTCAACGTCAGTTAGCCAATCAGGAGAGAGAGGGGGTGGGCCAGACCACAGCTCTGTGTCTGAATGGACACACAAAGCTGCAGCTTGGCTCAGGTGCTCCTATAGGGGCACTCGACATGGGGGGGGGGGGGGCAGGAGCAGAGAAGCGTGACCTGAGAAGAAGTGGACCTGGGCTGTTCTGTGCAAAACCAACTGCACAGAGCAGGTAAGTAGAACATGTTTGTTATTTAGATGTAGCACCCTACAAGGTAGGTGCTAGGTAAAGTATAGTGGGCCTTGGCTGCCTAACAGCAGGGCCATGATTTTCAGCTGGGCTGTCATGTCTCCCATGTGTGGCTGTTGAGACTGGGGAGTCTCCCCACTGTGCTCCATGAGAGGGTTCTCATTGGGCAGTGGAGGAAACCCAGTCAATGGCACACTTAGGCCTGTATCTACCCCAGAAAGGCAGATTCTGACCACAGCATTCTGGGAGTGAGTATAAGTTTGAGGCAAACACATGACACAGCATCTTTGGCAGGAAGCGGATTCCCAGGAGGGAGAGTACAGCTGTCTCTCCTGTCAGCAGGATCGGGTGTCCCAGGCAGCTTGCCTAGTGAGAGGGGACAGAGTCAGCTGAGCTGAGCTACAGAGAGGATCCAGGTGTGGAGGATAAGCGGAGAGAGAGGGGGTCCAGTTTCAGGAAAGCATTCCCAGTTTGTGAGTACTGCAAACTGCCCCTGGGGGTCTGCCTAGAGAGAGAGGGGACCACTCCAGTGAAGGTCATAGGGATCCAGGAGCTAGCTAGCCGGTGCAGGAGCAAGAGTAAAGGGGGTGCCAGTGTTAACCCTGAAGAGAAGCAAAGAGGGTGCCAGTGTGTGGACCCTGAAGTGTAGAGGGAGTGACTAGTGAGAGGACCCTGAAGTGTAGAGGGGGTGCCTATTGAGAGGACCCTGAAATACAGAGGGGGCGCCAGCGGTTGGGCCCTGAAGTGTTAAAGTGTACAGTGTGCAGTGTGCAGTGTACAGTGTTGAGAGTTGCAGCAGCAGAAGCAGTTTACAGAAGCTACCTCAGTCAGCATGGACAGCAGTGTTCAGGACTTTTGAGCTAACCAGAGTGTCAGAAGTCAAGTTCAAGTACAGTTCAGCAAGTCAGTGATTTCAAGCACCAGCAAGCTTTGGTCGGCATCCAGCCGGTGTCAAGACAGCACTGAAAGGCATTTTTCTCCAAAGTGTCCCATTTTGTACCAAGTTGAGCCAGAGGAGTATCTCACTCATTCCCTTTTCCCATCCCCAATATAAAATAAACAAAACAAACCAAAGATGCCGGACTGGTCATTGACTCAAATCTCATACTTGGGTATTCAGCTTAAAGAGGCTGCTGGCGTTTCCGGTAACCATGGCAGACCCACATTAGGCCCAATTCCTGGAAATCCTGCTACATAGAAAAAAAATGAGACTTTACAATCACTTGAGTCCCGATTCACACATATGCGACGCGGGAACCTTGTGAATCCACTGCGAGTTCCCGCATCGTATTCAACTCGCAGGCAGTTCACACTGCCATATGCGAATCACTGGGGGTGTCAATACAAAGTTAATGACACCCCAGATCAGTTTGCATATCGCAGTGCGAACTGTCAATTTGGACATGGATCGAATCCTATGGGTGTGAACACCCATGTGATCCAATTCTGCTGCGGACCAAAAATGGGTCCTGTGCAAGTTGTGTCTGAATGCGATGCAAATCCAGCCATACAATCTGTATAGCTGAATTCGCATTGCACATACATCACATGTGATTTGCAGAGCAGTGCGCTGTGATTCACATGCAATGTCTGTCATCGCATATATGTGAACCGGCTCTAAAAGCGATATTAAACCCGACAACACAAATGTAATATATTGCAGTTTACTCACCCTTAAAGTATAACTAAAGGCAATTTTTTTGTAGGTTTGGATAAAGTGGAGAGGGTAAAATGGTAACAAACTGATTTGTAATGAATTCATATTCTGGCATTTCCTACATATTTATAGTGTTGACTATATACAATGCAACTGGCAATACGTAAAACAAAAATTGCATCCATAAACTCGACGCGGATGCAACTGTAGTCTGATGGGTCATGCCCAAGCACATGTGTACCTCTCTGTGCCTGTTACAGACTTACAGTCCTTATAATTGTAAGCATAATGGATTAGTGAGGGTGGGTGAGGCAAGTGGGCAAGACACTGTCCAACAAAATGTGCAGGGCACTGCCTATCAAGTCCATCCATCATGTCCATGCATGCATCACACATTGCGTGCTGTGGTTCCATCTCCAATTCCTACATCACTACTGTGTCCTGAATGTGTGAAGATTCTGCAGGGAGTGAAGATCTGAGAAACAGGTGGTGGGACAGGTGATTTTGCAGGAGATGTGGTGAAGCAGAGTCGCTTTAAGCCAAACTAAATTCTGTGGGACCATGAGAGTTCTTAATGTGCAAGTATACACAGACTGAACTGCATCCAACATTGTCAGTTGCCCTATCTCTGCTTCATAGTTTGCACTTTGGAACAGGCAGTGGCCTCTTAAGAGCATTAAGGGGCCCCGGGCAATGCAGCACACTGGGGCCCTGCCTACAAAATCACCCACAAGAATAAAAATGCAAATTATCGATAAGGCTATATTTATTGGTACAGCAGTACCAGGCTAATGACAGCTTCCAAGTTTGGCGGCTGGGTCAGGTGAACACACACACGGACGAGAGTCAGACTCCACTGTCCAGTGTGTGCCTGTTCCAGTGGAGGCAGACAGGCATTCCTGCAGTTGTGGGCTCCCCCCTCCATGGCCCATGTGGCCTGACAGCAGCGCAGGGCCGACAGGCGCATGCTACCTGCTAAGTCCGACAGCGGGATGCACATGGCAATCGGGACTAATGCTTAGCTGGGGCTGGGTCGCTGGGCAGGTGGGGCCCCCCAGGCAAGTGGGGCCTTCGGGCAACCCCCCAGCGTGCCCATTCGGTAAGATGGTACTGAGAACAGGGCTAAGTCTCCCTTCTGTGTATCTTCCATTGGCATCACATGTACATCTGTCTTGCCCCATTCCCTTGAAAGGACCACAGTGAGGTTGAGGGTATTCTACTGCAGCATGGTCCTCCATGACTCTTAGGAGGGAGCCACAGCATGCAAAATGCCTTGTACCTAGTATTAATTCGAAATTGCAATATTTGTTTGTTTTTTTTTTTTATGTTTTTTACTTTTTTGACTAATTGGGTGGGGTTGGGCACAATATGGAGCCAAAGAGAATATGCTGTCTCTTTGATTATGTTTTAGAACATTAGGTATAATTGGGGCGCTGATCAATATTGTACATCTGATAAAAGGTACAAAACAACCAAGCTAAATTCTACAAATATATGTAACAAAACAATTCCTTGAAAAAAGATTAAACATGTATCACTTTATAATGAAACATTACACTTAAGGGGCTTACACTTAAGGGGGTGGGCCAGTGAACAGTCAACATCTTACAACCTACCTTTGGAAATCTAACTTTACAAAGATCATAAAGTAGTCTTCCCATGAACACTAGATCTCCTCAATCTGTGCTTCTTAGCTTCTTAGCTTAAATATTTGAAAAACAAATCCTTGTTTGCATTGCAAATCGACTATGAGCATGTAGTGTGGGCATCACGTGAAACAACTTCTGCAAAGCAGACATAGCTCGGTGGCACATCTGCACGATTCAGTCCAGGGCTATCAGAAATTGTGTTCCAAAACTTAAGACTCATGGGCTATCCAACAATATTTCCCCAAACTCAGGTATCTACTCTTCATTCTGGTCCCAGGGGAACCTAAACCCCAGGATCAAACAGTAGCCTCCTTCCCATTCTAGATGGAACTCTCCACATCCCAAACTTGGGATAAAATATCCCACACATTCAGCACTGTCAAACTGGGCACTAAAATAGCATCTCATGATCTTAGAGACAGGGACATGGGAGAGCTTCTAGCATGACGAAGTTAGACTAGTCTACAACACCACTCCAAGTCCACTTCTCAACTAACAGAACTGCTCTTTACCTACCACAGGTTTTTGCTTCAGGAAAGTGTTCTTAATTACAGGAATGTCCTCACCAGAAAACAGCTGAACAAGATGCTCTTTACCTGGAAGAATGTTAATAAAAATACAACACAGTGGTTTTATTCCTTAACAAAGTACGTCATATGATCATGGCTTATAACAACTCATAACTTTTCATGGTGCTGTTTAGAGTCATCAGGAGAGGAGGATAGTCTTAGTACCCATACTTGGTATACACTAAAAGAAACCCATAATCTCTGGCATCTAAAATAAGTGTCTCCTTCAAAATTCCTTCTCACAGGAAGGAGTCCATCACCTATTAAATAATAGCGCTAAAACATGAATATTCAAAGTAAAAAATATATAGTAAAGTTCATGGAGATCCAGACACAAAAGATCCTGAAAAGTGTCAGGATGTGCATCTAAAATCCTCTTGTGGGTGAAAAACCTCCACCACAGGTAGTAATGGCCGCTCACCTCACTAAGTAGACCCCTGAGTCAATCAGACAGGTTATACACACGTTCCCATAAAGAGTAATCATATGGAGCCAAGGTGCCTGGAACAGCTTCCTATTAGTAATGATTGGCAGAGCAGGTTGAGATATGTTCCTGCACCAATAAATAATGCCACAGTCCAAAGCTCCAAATACCATCTGACTGGGGTATTCCCTGTTGGAGATACAACAACTTTAAAGCTTAGCCTATTACCGATTAACTGCAGTTCACAAATAGGACACTAGATGTCGCTAATGCTCAGTGATATGCTATGCATTTTCTATGATGTGTTGTAATATCCTGTACACTGTACTGAACTTGTTGGTTATCTCTTCCTGTCTGTTGTTCTTATTACAATGAGGTGACATCTTTTGCTTTCTGTGGTTATGTTCCAATAAAGAAGCCAGTTCCTGTTTACTCCACAATGTCTGATCTGAATGGACTCCGCTGCACCCAGTGATCGCACTCTGCAACATTCCCACCCCCAATACCACTCCTGGTTTTACTCCCCTATGTTAATGGTTCTACAGATGAATAGTTCCATATGCTGATCCGGGGCCAAACCACATCCAAAATGGCCATCACCTGTCTCAAAAGGGGAGAACTCTCACCAACAGGGGGACCTTCCTCGTAATACTAGGTCTTCACTTCCCCACCAACCCAACACCTTCCACAAGAGCCTTAAATACCATAATGATGGGCATACCCGACTCCCTAACAACATACTAAGGAAGACTCCTAAAAAGAGACCTGTAGTCCTTTACACGCAATAACATATTTTTTTAGTTTATTTTTTAGTTTATTTGTTAGAAGTATGACAAAGGTTTAAAATGTGTTTTTTTTTTATTGCAGTTAGCCTTTCAAGGTAATAAACCCTGAGTTATTTTGGTTTATTTGACCAAAACAACATTTCTTGATTTATTTTACAGCCAATGTAGGATGATCACACATCGAAATAGATAACCTAAATATGCAAACAGTGATAAAGGGTAAAATATGTTGGGAGTATGAGAAAGTTAAATTTAACACGATGGTGTGTGAATCTTTGTTTTTTTCATAAAATACCGCAGTTATGTTTATCATTTCCGCTACATTTATCATTTTACTGGCATGCTTCATTTCAAACTTATTTCTTTCCTTATTGTTTGCTGTTTACCCTACTAAACATTTGAAAGGACATATCTCTTTTCAGTGTGAATCAGAAAAAATGAAATTTCCATGCCTGCAGAACGCAGATATACCAGTTTTTCAGTACACAGGAAACTTTTTTTTTAGACTTTTTATCTGCTGTAGTACAACAGGAAATTTAGGCGACACAGAAATACGAGTCAGGGGCAACTAAATCACATTTCTTATTTTGTATTAATATTTGTTATTGTCGTCATGCACATATAGGGCCTGATTCATAGTACGGCGAATTGGCGTTTCGGCGTGATTTTGCGAAGCGGCGATTATTTAAGTCTGAAATTGGCATTCAAAGAACGGCGGGCGGAAAATAGCGCCTAGTGTGAGATTCATTAAGATGCAATATGGTCAGAGCGCAACTTAAAACCACGCCAGCTAAAAGCTCGACTAAAGTTTAGCCAAATTTTCCCCTGTACCCCCAAAAATCCCAAATCACTGTGGAAGGTGTGGAAGTCAATTTGGAGATGACTTGCGTTTAAAAAATCTCAAAAACTGACTTAGAAAGAGAGATATCTGCGAAAGTGTGGAAAGGTTAAACAGCTCCTCCAGCCGCGAGCTGCGAACTCGCGAATGTGCGCATGCGCAACGTCAAATTGGCTCAAAAAATTTCGCCAGCGCGATTTTGGGTCAATTATTTTTTGAATACCGCTTGCAAATCCGCTGTCTCGCCCATAGAAAATGGCAAAAACCGGCGGAATTGGAAAAACATGCACACTTCCAACAAGGGATCCTTTAGTAAACACCATCACATTCCATACACCTTTCCTGCTAACTCCGAAATCATAGCAGTCAAATCTACAGTGTTTATATAGAACCTCCACATTCTCTGAAAAAACCCACAAAATATTACATTGGGGAATTGGTCGTCAGATAGAAAAAAAATAGATGTAAAACATATTTCAAAGAAAGATTATTAGCATTTCACACATATCAAGGAAATGTCACAATTTTGACAATATTTTATGTGTTTCCAAAGAATGTTTTTAGAAATATATTGCAAATACTACCTTTTCTTCCATATGGGTATGGCCAAGTGTTACCATTTTACTACACATTTAACTGAAGGTATATATATATATATCCCTTATACTTGGCTAATTAGCAAAGTATGCCCAACAAACAAATAGAGCTTTAGCTCACAATATTGCTACATATTGACTTTATGGGGCATCTTTTGTATTTTGTTCATGTCTTTGGATTAAAAGTTTGCTGATACACATGCCTTTTTCAAACATGAACAAAATTAATGATGTCAACATTTGGAGGATTGGAGATATCCAAGTGTTGCCCATACAGAGGGCACCTTCCGGATTCGAACTTACAAACCTACAGCAGGAAGGCAGACTCCCTAATCATTGTGCTATTTCTCAGTGAGCGTTGGGTGTTTTCCTCATGCCGTCAAAATGCTCACATGGGAACAGGGGCCATTGAACTGAATAGGATTGGATTTTTTGCCTGTTTTGGGAGCTGATCCTTGAGCTGGACAAATCCCCCTCAAACGCCCCCAAACGGGCTACGTTCACATGTACGTGTTTGTGGTCTGTTTTTGGGGCTTTTGTAGGTGATTTCATATAACAATGCCTGCCCAAAAAATGCATGTCAAAACGCCTGGGAAAACGCCAGCCAAAATGCACATAAGAACGCCTGATATAATTGCCACGCCAAATTTAGGGATGTTCATGAGTGATGAGTCAGATTGTTGGCTTACATATCTGGTCAATCGTCACAATCTCACTTCTCAAATCCCAAAAGGTGTGTTTCAATTGTTTCCCTAAATATATATTTCTCTCTCTCTCACGTAATTGTATATATATGTATGTATTCCTGTATCTAAACATTCTAAATAATGACTAGCAAACTTCAAGAGAGAATTTTTTCAATTCACATATACTATACACACCTACATACATTTCTATTCCTCATTTCTATTTCCCTTGTTTTGGCAACTGAGCATGCTCCAAAACACACAGGATACACACAGTTAATTTTTGGACTGGGCGTTACCATTCTGGGTGTGTTTGCTTGGATTATATATAGCTCACTCAGACATCAGGAAAGATTTGACCTACGAAGAGGTCCAATATATTTGTGTGTCACATGTTTTATGGGTAACATTTTTGGCCCTTTGTTATTTATGGAGGTGAGATTTGGCTGTGTTGTGTGTTGACTCTCTGTAAGTATTTATTGCTGTTAACATAATTCTGTCAATCTGCACATGCATCTGTTGATTATGGGCTCTTTGTCGATGTATATGGTCTAAATGTTGTACAAAGGTTGTTTTGGTTTGAAAAATACAAATGTAATAAACAGCATGTTTCCAATTTTTTTTTTAAAATGTCTTCATGTGTCTAAATAAAGTTTTCTGGTGTCCACAAATGTATGTATTTGTATTTCTTTTTCTAAGTTAAATCTGCTTAATGGTTGTGTATGTTCACTATTCGCGAATTCGCGAATATACAAAACCGCGTTCTCACATTTATACATGAAACCGGAAACGAAACTTTTGCTGCGTGCACACGTTTCCGGAAATTGTCCAGGCCCTGTCGTAAGTGTGCATCATGGCTCCTGCACTGTTTACAGACGAAATCGTGGCATTTGTGTGTAAGGTAAGGAGGGGGTGTGAGTGTGCAGGGTGCGGGATGGGGGATGGGGGATGGTGGCAGGGTGGGTCGCTTATCTAGCGGGTGTGCAAGAAACTT
>NC_138769.1:364832560-364847560 GCF_965119305.1 Pelophylax lessonae | reverse complement strand
CTAGTAGGGTGATATCATTGCATGAGATTTTCCCTCACTTCCTGTCTTAGTGTCACCAAGACAGGAAGTGAGGGGAATATCACTGTGGGGAAATAGCTTGCAATTGTTGCCTTATAATGTCCATAGTATATATAAAAGGAAATAATTGCTGGCTGTATCCCCACGGGAGATTCCCTCACTTCCTGTCCTGGTGACACCAAGACAGGAAGTGAGGGGAATATCACTGTGGGGAAATAGCTTGCAATTGTTGCCTTATAATGTCCATAGTATATATAAAAGGAAATAATTGCTGGCTGTATCCCCACGGGAGATTCCCTCACTTCCTGTCCTGGTGACACCAAGACAGGAAGTGAGGGGAATATCACTGTGGGGAAATAGCTTGCAATTGTTGCCTTATAATGTCCATAGTATATATAAAAGGAAAGAATTGCTGGCTGTATCCCCACGGGAGATTCCCTCACTTCCTGTCCTGGTGACACCAAGACAGGAAGTGAGGGGAATATCACTGTGGGGAAATAGCTTGCAATTGTTGCCTTATAATGTCCATAGTATATATAAAAGGAAAGAATTGCTGGCTGTATCCCCACGGGAGATTCCCTCACTTCCTGTCCTGGTGACACCAAGACAGGAAGTGAGGGGAATATCACTGTGGGGAAATAGCTTGCAATTGTTGCCTTATAATGTCCATAGTATATATAAAAGGAAAGAATTGCTGGCTGTATCCCCACGGGAGATTCCCTCACTTCCTGTCCTGGTGACACCAAGACAGGAAGTGAGGGGAATATCACTGTGGGGAAATAGCTTGCAATTGTTGCCTTATAATGTCCATAGTATATATAAAAGGAAAGAATTGCTGGCTGTATCCCCACGGGAGATTCCCTCACTTCCTGTCCTGGTGACACCAAGACAGGAAGTGAAGGGAAATCTCCTGCAATGATATAACACTGTTACATGTTCTAGTTATGTAGCAAACTTAAGAATATACAAAGCAAACATCTTTTTTTTTCCATTTTGGCAAAATCATGGATTCATTAAAAAAATATCTTTGTTTGTCCCGTGGCTTGCAGGAAAAACATTTTGCCTTGATTCCACCATCAACACAGACAGGGGAAACCCTCCTGCGGAGCCATTGTGTTCTCCTGGTGCTGCCCCTGCCAGGAAAACACAGTGATTATTGCTAGTGGCTACAAGAGATGCTAGCGATAAGTGTGTGTAAAATCTGACAGACTGGTTGTACGTTGTCCTCCAGGTGATCGACCAATCAACTTGGGTACCTTCAGCCTGGCCATACACAGTTTAAATCTGCATCTCAAATGAAGCAATCCCATTTACATATAACACTCCATAAAGGAGAATTGAGGGGCTTATCAGGTCTGCGTCAAAAATTAACAGCCACACCCAATCAGACAGCTCGTGTTAAAAGGGACCTGAAAAGCAATCTGCATGGCTTGCTTTTCCAAGCATTGGCTAGTTTAGTGAGCCTGGACTAATAACAGTCACTGTAATGCTACCCATACTGCTGTCCTTTTAACATGGTGACAAAAGTTGATACCTATGCTACATGTGTGTAAAGTTACTTGCACCCTGCTAAATGGACAGCAATAAGGTTGTAAATACAGTGACTGCCTGTCCCCCCTGATGGCGGCCCTGGGTGTGTCATGAAAGGCCAATTGAGAAAATGGCTATATCATGTAGAGGAAATCACCAGTGTGGGGCAACCTATGTCATGGAGGTAGATTTGGACATCGATGTATATGTATCACCAGAAATGGAATTCTTTGTTCTACAATATCTCAAAGACGACCTAGCATGTTATTTGAAGACTGTACTATTTTGGACATACTTGGACTCAAACATACACTGCTCTTTCCACAGCTCCTCCTCCTCTGGGGGTATGATAAAGTTTATACGCATCTTCACCAAAAGCACAAGATGATGTGTCGTCTCCGGATGAGGCTGCAGCGGAGATTTCAGTTCCAGGCTGATATAGTGGATCTGCAGCGGGCCTGGAGTGATGCCAAAAGGCGCTCACCCAGGCTCCTGCTAAAGGCTGTGGAGCAAATCTCCGGTAAGTAAAAATATACATTACATGTGACCAGATAGGTTACAATTTTTTGGGTAGGTGGACATGTGTTTAGCTATGCAACAACACTAATACCAACACCCCCCCCCCCCCCTCCCTCTCGCTCCTACCTTTCCTACCTCCATCAAGTGTCTCTTCACAACCTTTAATACTACTATGTACATTCGTATTTTTTATGTTTTTTTTTTTCTTCTGCTTCTAGCCAAAGCGGACGGACGGCACCCTCTTGTGATTTTGGTGAAGAAGGGGAGGAGGAGGACGGCCACACTCCAATATGCAGTCAGAGGCAGCGAGCCATTTGAGCAGCTGAAAATTGTGGATCGTAAGTAGAAAATAAAAATGTTAGAAATTTCTAATCTCTTCTCACATTTTACAGAGCCCCCTTTACATCGGAGTCTCCAGACTTACTACACTGTAAGAGGGAAGTGTGAAGACTCTGATATAAGGAGAGTTTGGGAACCATTATTTGAGGGGGGAAGCTGGGGACTCTGGTGTAAAAGGGAACTCTGTGTTCCCCAAAGCTCCCCCATACATCTGAGCTTACAGAGACCCTCTTACACTTCCCTTCCTCAGTCCACCACAGTCAAGGGCACAACAAGTCCCACTGCAGAAGGCTACCTGCTTGGACTTGTAATCCTCTCTGTAGGGGAATGAGGAAATACTGCCTGCTATGCTAAGACTTGTAGTGCCCTCTGTTAGGGACTAAGGATTCCTCAGTCCTCAACATTCTAGGGCACTATAAGTCTCAGCATAGTGGGCTGTCATACCTCAGTCCCTCACAGCTCGGGTCAAAAACAACACAGTTAAACATCTAAAGGACAACTCCAAACAAAACTACCAATAATGGACAGAGTCCATATGCTCTATAATGTCAAAGACCCGCTACCACTCACCTTCCACCTCTGGTGCTGTCATTGTGTAGGGCAAAGGGCTCCATCTACACCATGTTTGGCTTTCATGTCAGATAGGCAGGACTTGCTCAGCTCCACTCTCTTCCTTGGCAATTGACTCTGGCGTCATTGTGGATCTTTCCTCCTCTAGAAAACCCCCAGGGGCCCTCTCCTTGTCCCCCAGCCACCCAGGGCCTTCTTCTCCTCCTCCTCCACCAACCATTTTCAGACTCTTCCAACTTCCCTGGGGCTACTCAACCACTTTGCATAGTGGACACAACAAATCTATGACCAGCCTGCAAAATATCAAGTCTGGGCCTGGTTACCTGTATGTTCCGGGTCCAGGGCGGAGCTCTCCTCCCAGAGCAACAACTGATGATAGCAGAGTGAGTTGACCGGCCAGTCACTTCCTACTGGTGCAGGTACACACCTACCGATTCCTCCACATCTTAGGATAACATGATCAGACGGCCAATCCCCAGGCAGAGAAGGAGGAGTAAGTGTCAGCGGACAACAGACACCTGGCAGACGCAGTGAAGGGACTGCAGCACACTGCTGCAACTTTTTGATCCGAGGATTGAAAGCAATCTTTTACTTGGGAGATTTCCCTGACTGCGCCCTTCGAAATGTTGGTGCTCCGCCACTGGCCGCAAGGCCCCTGTAGGTGCGAGGCCTTAGGCGCCCGCTTAATTTGCATGGTGCCCTCCTGTTTTAAAACATGGTCAATGCATCTCATTGGTGTAAGTGCACTTCTATGTTCTGAATTGTAGGGGCATTGAGTATGGTGCTAGCATGATGAGAGGTTACTGCCTATTTGTGTCCATAAATAATATATAATGTATTTCTTTTATTTTAGAAACCAGTGATCAGGATGTTGCGGCTCAGCCTTCTCAGGCCCCCTGTAAGTAATGTGGATGTGCTGGTGTGTTGTGTATTAGGTCGAACTTGGAGGAATGATTGTTTGTTTTGTTTTCTTTTGTGGTTGATGTAACTTCAGCAAGAGAGGAGCCTCAGGCAGGGCCGAGTCGCCTGGATCCGGGCCAGGAACAAACTGTTGGCCAAGAAGAGGCCAATTGGTCCGACTCGGATGAGGACCTGGGCTCTCCTCAAAGGGGAAGTAAGTATTCTACATGTGTTTGTGTGTTCAATGTGTCCTGGTAAATATAAGGGCTGTAATATATATATTTTGACATTGGGGTTTTGTAGCAGCTGACATTGAGGATGTTTGTTGTGGAGGACTGGGGAAGAGGGGCCACTGCTTACCCAGTCCACTGTAACTACTACCTTCAATGTTTCCAGACTACTTTCTGTGTGCCTTTATCAAATAGCTTTTGTTCAAGGATTGTATTTGTGTCTTTGTGTTTCTAGGAGATACAACGCCATCCCCCCATGAAGGGACACCATCCCCCCATGTAGGGTCTCCCCCATCCTCCCCCACTCCAGGCTCCCCTGAACTAGTCTGTAAGTACCTAAAATTAGATTCTCACATGAATTGTGTGTGCTAGGATGATGTGTATCTAGGATAATCTAAGTTGGAGTCAAAGCAAGTGTAGTTTTGCTATATGTGACAGGAAGGTTGGTCATGAAACACTCTTGCTTAACCTTCATGTTTGAAAGGTGGTTTTGGGGAGCTTTACAGGACATGTTATCTTTTGTAAGTTATCTCAAGCCACCCTATTCTAAATTGGTGTTAGTTTCTCTACATTGGAAATGGTGTGCTTTGTACTTGTAAATTTTTAGGGGACATTGTAATTTAATCATGTCCTGATTTAGTCAACACTGAAAATGTGTGTTTGTCAATCTTTCATAAATACTCTTCCTCGGTAATGTACCACATTCCAGTTCACAATTTGTGTTCTTTTTGTGCAGTTTCTCCAGAGCCAGCAACGCCATCCACTTCAGGGGCCCCAAAAAAACCTGATGATGGTAAGTTGTGTGCTTTTCCAGTAATGTGTCTACTTAGTAAGTGGAGAAATGCTAACTGTGTATGTCCCCGCTCAGGCTTCAAGTTGTTCTAAAGGCAGCGGGTTCTTTATGTGAATGCATTCTATGCATTAGTATTCCAAGTGATAGGTGTGCATATTCCCCCTAAGACTTACTGGGACCATTTTTTACGGTCCAAATGTTTGCACTAATACTTGTCTGGAACAGACTCCCCCTCCTCCTTAACTGAGGTGACAGCATGCCAATATTGCCTCCTGATGCTGTCACTCCTAATCATTGAGACCAATGGAAGGGAGGGGGGCAAGGCTGGCTCACAGCCTAGTGCCTGAACAGGCACAGGGTGCTTGGCTTCATCTCATGTGCCTCCATAGCAAGCTGCCTGCTGTGGGGTCAAACAACAGGAGGGAGGTGCCTAGAGGTGTGTACAGGGGCCATGTAAAAAGGAGGATTGTTATTTCTCTTGTCCCCAAAAACCTAGAGAGTGTAAGTCTAACCTGATTAGTTTTCCGCAGCCCTCCCAAAATGATATGTTTCCAACACTTAGAACAGGCAGGGCTGAGGCACCAAAAACATCAGAAAAACACAATCAGCACAAAAGCAGGGAGTACGTATCCTTAACGCTACAAGCTTCACCCAGAAGAATGACGCTTGCACTGTACAAATCTGCATCACCACCATATCAATGTCTAAATAAAACTTTCAGGGAAATGTGGAGGGGTAATGAGTGGGTGTTAGAGCGTTTTCATGACTGCGTAACCTACAGTTAGCGTGAGTCCATTTGTTGATAAACTTTTTCTTCTCTCTTAACACAGCTGGGATGGCGGAAAGGAGATCAGGGGAGCAGACACATCTGCTCCGTCCAGAACTGGCCCTCAAAATTCCTAAGGGTGAGTCTCTACTATGTGTCAGGTTCAATCTATAGACAGTAAGAGTGAGAGAGAAGGCTCCACAGATTCCAATGGTGATAGAGATAAATGTGTGCACATGTATCGTGTTGACCAATTGAACCCAAAACACCTTACATTCTTCAAAATGATTGCTTGTGTTTACATGCAGAAAAGCATTTTACTTAGCTTTGGTGGAACTGCTACTAACATTCCAAGCCATCTTATGTAACCTTTTGAACAATTTGCTGTGAAAGTTTGAGTTTAAGGTTTACAACAGCAATTTAGCATATTTGCTTCAGAGTGTTGATAAAAGCCAACCAATAGACTCCTAAGCATATTTGTTGAGGCACATTAATTACAATCCTTGTTTGGATCATTTTGCCTAAAACTAATTGTCATGTTTTTTTCTACCCAGGGCACACCCACCTCACCTACGAGGTCCTCCTGGATTATATGAGGTGGTGCGGAGACCGAATTCTATATTTGGAACACCTTTGTGGCGTGGATCCAGACCCTAAGGAGCCATTCGTTAGGAATGTCACACCTTTAAAAAGATCCTAGTATTTTTTTTTTGTGGTTTGTTTACTTATGTTGCACGTTGCAACACAAAGAAATGTCCCATTTGTAATTGTTGCCCATTATAAACAAAAATCTAACAAAAAAATCAAAAACAGTTTAAAAAAAAACCCTTTTTTTGGGACCCAAAAAAAAAAAAAAAAACAAAAAGCCTTGTTTTTGGCAACCAAAAAAAATATAAAAATTTATAAAAAACCCTTTTTTTGGGGACCCAAAAAAAACAAAAAAACAAAAAAAGCCTTGTTTTTGGCAACCAAAAAAAATATAAAAATTTATAAAAAACCCTTTTTTTGGGGACCCAAAAAAAACAAAAAAACAAAAAAAGCCTTGTTTTTGGCAACCAAAAAAAATATAAAAATTTATAAAAAACCCTTTTTTTGGGGACCCAAAAAAAACAAAAAAACAAAAAAAGCCTTGTTTTTGGCAACCAAAAAAAATATAAAAATTTATAAAAAACCCTTTTTTTGGGGACCCAAAAAAAAAAAAAAAAAATAAAAAGCCTTGTTTTTGGCAACCAAAAAAAATATAAAAATTTATAAAAAACCCTTTTTTTGGGGACCCAAAAAAAAAAAAAAAAAATAAAAAGCCTTGTTTTTGGCAACCAAAAAAAATATAAAAATTTATAAAAAACCCTTTTTTTGGGAACCAAAAAAACCAAAAAAAAACAAAAAATGCCTTGTTTTTGGCAACCAAAAAAAAAATGTTTACAAAAAAGCCTTGTTGTTTTTATGGCAACGGACAAAACCAAAAATGTTTACAAAAAAGCCTTGTTGTTTTTATGGCAACGGACAAAACCACAAATGTTTACAAAAAAGCCTTGTTGTTTTTATGGCAACGGACAAAACCAAAAATGTTTACAAAAAAGCCTTGTTGTTTTTATGGCAACGGACAAAACCACAAATGTTTACAAAAAAGCCTTGTTGTTTTTATGGCAACGGACAAAACCACAAATGTTTACAAAAAAGCCTTGTTGTTTTTATGGCAACCGACAAAACCACAAATGTTTACAAAAAAGCCTTGTTGTTTTTATGGCAACGGACAAAACCACAAATGTTTACAAAAAAGCCTTGTTGTTTTTGGTAACAAACTAAACCACAAATGTTTACAAAAAAGCCTTGTTGTTTTTATGGCAACGGACAAAACCAAAAATGTTTACAAAAAAGCCTTGTTGTTTTTATGGCAACGGACAAAACCACAAATGTTTACAAAAAAGCCTTGTTGTTTTTATGGCAACGGACAAAACCAAAAATGTTTACAAAAAAGCCTTGTTGTTTTTATGGCAACGGACAAAACCACAAATGTTTACAAAAAAGCCTTGTTGTTTTTATGGCAACGGACAAAACCACAAATGTTTACAAAAAAGACTTGTTGTTTTTATGGCAACGGACAAAACCACAAATGTTTACAAAAAAGCCTTGTTGTTTTTATGGCAACGGACAAAACCACAAATGTTTACAAAAAAGCCTTGTTGTTTTTATGGCAACGGACAAAACCACAAATGTTTACAAAAAAGCCTTGTTGTTTTTGGTAACAAACTAAACCACAAATGTTTACAAAAAAGCCTTGTTGTTTTTATGGCAACCGACAAAACCACAAATGTTTACAAAAAAGAATTGTTTTTGTGAAAACCTTCCAAAAAATGATGTCAAAACATAAAAAATGTTTAAAATGTTTATCTAAATTAAATTTAAGTATGTTGCTCTTTGCAACACAAATGTTACATTGGCAATTTAGTTCATTCTATTATATATTGTAATATATTTTTTTGTACGCTACAGTTGGTAGACACCCACATGTGTTATTAAAACATTTATTTTATTACCCAAGTTTTCTTTTTGGTGTACACATCGAATGTCTTTTGTGTTGTATTTGTTTACTTGAGTGGTGTGGTCTGTAATTGTTAGTATGTTGGCTTTGGTTTATGTTAGCCTTGAGACTTGTTTTGAAGCTACATTTGAAGGGAGACCTTTTCTTGGGTCGTTATGTGAACATTGAGTTATCTAAATTTACATGAAATCATATGTTTGGAGATCGAGAAGCACGTGTGTATAAATGCCTACATTAACCAGGGCCATTACTTGGCCACCAACACTCCTAAAAAACCAAAGAGCAAACACAAACTAATCATTTTGCATAAAATTTTATTTCATCCCCAAAAAAAGCACTATAAGAAATCATATTGTGCCACCCTCAAATTTAAAAAAAAAATGGCCCCACAAATTGGCCAATGTAACAATCATTAACAAAACCAAAAAAAAAAAAAAAATAGAAATTAAGTTGGTGGTGGTGGTGGTGACTGAAGCAGTGTGGTGAGCAATGGAAAGGTTCCTGCCATCAAATGGTGGGCCAATAGTCCCATCTGCTCTGGGGTTAGCCTTAGAGTTCTGGTAAAGTGGCCCATTAGAATCAGATCCCGTGTCTGAGGCTGCTGCTGATGCAGGGTGTTGAACCCTGGAAATGTCCCAGACTGAAGATCTTGTGCCAATAGTCCCATCTGCTCTGTGCTCAGCCTAAGAATTTGGGTAACGTGTGCCATTACCATGAGATGGGATCGTTGCTGCTCCAAGGCTATTTGATGCTGCTGGTGGTGCAAGGGTTGTGAAGATGTGTGGGGAGTGGTGGTTGATTGGTTGTTGTGGTCCACGGTGCGGGGGCAAACGACATGTCGCATTGGTGACAAAAAAGAAGAACGGCCTGGGGAGGAGTGAAGTGATAAAGGTGTGGAGGGAATGTAGTCAGGTGGAAGGGGTACTGTGGAACCAGTGCGCATTGAGGTTGTGCAGGAGGATTGCTCATTGAGGGGTGTGGGAGTCCGAACGGAGTGTGAAGTGCTAGGAGTGGCTACAGGAGGAATTGTCCCATCCCCAGCTGCCTGACAAGTGGCCAACACTGGCATTACCCTCCCACTACCACAACCTGCAGTGGCAGGTGAGTGAGATGTTTGGGAGGGCTCTGCCAATGGGGCATCTTCAGATCCAAACAGGCATTGGCGTGTGGCCAGCACCTGAGTGTCAACACTTTGCCGATCCCGTTGATGCTGGTCTGCTAAACTTACCAAGCTGTTACGCATATCCTGTTGAACCTGTAACATATCCTGGTGAACCTGTACCATTGTTGCTACAGATTCCTGTATGAGCCCGAGCAGACGTACTGCCTCAGTAGATTGCTGAGTACGCCTCCTTAACTCATTTTGGACCTGATACTCATCAAGCAGCCTCTCGGCTACATCCAGCATAGATGGACGAAGTTGGGTAGGTGACAATCCCTCTGCATCTAAGGCTACCTGAAAGCAGAAGAAATAGACCAAATCATTATCAAACATCATGACTAAATATTTCAGATTAGTTTGACAACTTAACACCCCAAGCAGAACGTTGAAAAGTTTGATGTGCTTCTAATGAGTACTTGTTCATTGTAAGATTATCCAAGCTAGCAACACTTCTGATAATGGGTACATATTATATTGGTAGGACTAATATGACAAAGGCAAAAAAGATTCAACATGAAGGTGTTCCCAATTAACCCTGGTGTGGTAGGTTGTTTATGCTTTTGGTAAATCTGTTACTACACCAATGACTTTATACATCTACGTATGTTGTCTAAAATCTTGCCATCAATCGGCTAGAGGACAACCCAACCAAACGATACCCATGAATTTGGACCTGGAAAATCAAAGACGGGCCGGACTTTAAAGATCCTGGATGTTTTTGGAACATTAGTGGCACACCAAATTATAACATAATTCCCTGATGTTCAAGATAGAACTCTTGTTGTGCTGGTGCATCGTCAGAATGTCATAGCACTAATTTAACACACACAATGTAAGCCACATCTAGTCCAAAATCAATGCTACCATTGAAATGTTACATGTGCACCTTGTTCCCTTATATCACATACCACAGCACTGGATGCAGAATCGTCGCCAGCTCCTGATCCAACTCCAGCTGCAACGTCAAGAGGGGCCTGATGTTCTTTTAAAAAAAAAAAAAAAAAACATGTTTAGTACATAACCTTAGTCAGTAATGATTATGGCCAGATTGCCCTCCTAGCTTCATGAATGAAGCATTGAGGCCAAACATTCTAAAGTGCTTTCCTGGGCTCATAGGACACTTGCTAAACCCTCCCAAAGGTTAAGAAGGCTTGGTCTGCCTACTAATGACGGCACCCATTAATGCTGTCAACTGTGTTTTGCAGGGTAAACATCTAAAAGGCAACACTCTTTCCTAAGAAAAAACATGTGTGTTAATGGGGTTAATAAGATTCAAAAAAACATTATTTGACTAGACATACCAACACCTTCCTCCAGGCCTAGCTGCACTGGGTGTGTTCCCTGCTGCGGATCTTCTGTAAAGGACATAGCAATATGAGCTATCTTGGCCAAAAAAAAACATCTACATTGTTTGGCACAGTATGATATTGGACCTACCAGGAGGAGGGTCAGCACTGATGTCAACACCTGTGAGTCCGTCTGGTTCGCCAAGCTGCATGGGCTGTGGAGGGGCTGAGATCCGTGCTACAGATGAACAAATTGCAGGTTGGGGAAAACAAAAAAAGGACAATTGGAAGGGCAAGTATCACATTCTCTTAATGTCACACATAGGATAGTAGTTAATCTTTTCCAAACAACTCACACAATTGACATCCAAGATAATATCCTACCTCGGTGCAAAGCATCCGAATCTAAGTCCTCTCTGGTAAAGATGGTATCGGGTCCTATGATGTTCAAGAAAGGTAATTGATAATCCCAGAGAGAACTTCGTGCACGTTCATCCAGCCGACCTTGACGGTCATAAAGACCCTCCGCAGCCCATGCAATTAGCTTCTTCCGAACGGACCCACAGATGTCGTTGACCTTCTTCCGCACACTGTCACGGTGGCGAGGTGCTTCACCCAGTGCATTTACAGCATCCCGGATTTCATCCCACAATCTGTTCTTCTCTGTTACTGAGTAAGACGCGGCCCTGGTCCCATGTATCGCCTGATATCTGGCCATATAGGCGTGGACCAGGGCACAGCACTGATTGTGGGTGAAACGGGGAAGCCGGGTTAATGTGGACAAGCTGACTCTGGTGGACGGACCCTCTCCAGGACTACTGTCAGAAGAGCCAGCTTGTCCACTTGGTGTGTTAACACCTCCCCCGGCTTCCTCCTCCGGGATGGGGATGGTGGACTCCCTCATGGATACAGCTGGAGCCTCCCTCACACCAGAGCCAGACGATCTGCCCACCCTGCCCCCCCTGCCCCCCCTGGCCCCCCTGGCCCCCCTGGCCCCCCTGGCCCTTCTCATCCTTCCAGTGGGTGGGGCCATGGGAGCACGAGGTGGGCAGAGAATCTGGCTGTCCAGCAGCAGCAAAGAGCCCCAAACTCCTAAATCTGAAATGACAAAAGAGAAAACAGAAAAAACAGGATTTGCAGATTGCTCTTCATATACAGTATAATTAGTGAACAGTTACAGAACACACTTACCTAATGGCACAAACAGACTTGGTCGTGGTGGTGGTGGTAGTAGTGGGCAAAGAGCAGAAGAGGCTGCAAAGAAAAGGAAAAAAAAAAAACACATAAGAAAACGCATAGGGGTACAAATCACACGAGGCCCTCCAAACACTTACCTAATGGCACAAACACGGTGGTGGTGGTGGTGGTGGCAAAAAAAGCAGAAGAGGTTGCAAAGAAATGTACAAAAAAAACACATAAGAAAACGCATAGGGGTACAAATCACACGAGGCCCTCCAAACACTTACCTAATGGCACAAACACAGTGGTGGTGGTGGTGGTGGTGGTGGTGGTGGTGTTAAAGAGCAGAAGAGGCTGCAAAGAAATGTAAAAAAAAAACACATAAGAAAACGCATAGGGGTACAAATCACACGAGGCCCTCCAAACACTTACCTAATGGCACAAACACAGTAGTGGTGGTGGTGGTGGTGGTGGTGTTAAAGAGCAGAAGAGGCTGCAAAGAAATGTAAAAAAAAAACACATAAGAAAACGCATAGGGGTACAAATCACACGAGGCCCTCCAAACACTTACCTAATGGCACAAACACAGTAGTGGTGGTGGTGGTGGTGGTGGTGGCAAAGAGCAGAAGAGGCTGCAAAGAAATGTAAAAAAAAAACACATAAGAAAACTCATAGGGGTACAAATCACACGAGGCCCTCCAAACACTTACCTAATGGCACAAACACAGTAGTGGTGGTGGTGGTGGTGGTGGTGTTAAAGAGCAGAAGAGGCTGCAAAGAAATGTAAAAAAAAAACACATAAGAAAACTCATAGGGGTACAAATCACACGAGGCCCTCCAAACACTTACCTAATGGCACAAACACAGTAGTGGTGGTGGTGGTGGTGGTGGTGTTAAAGAGCAGAAGAGGCTGCAAAGAAATGTAAAAAAAAAACACATAAGAAAACTCATAGGGGTACAAATCACACGAGGCCCTCCAAACACTTACCTAATGGCACAAACACAGTGGTGGTGGTGGTGGTGGTGGTGGTGGTGGCAAAGAGCAGAAGAGGCTGCAAAGAAATGTACAAAAAATACACATAAGAAAACTCATAGGGGTACAAATCACACGAGGCCCTCCAAACACTTACCTAATGGCACAAACACAGTGGTGGTGGTGGTGGTGGTGGTGGTGGTGGTGGTGGTGGTGGTGGTGGCAAAGAGCAGAAGAGGCTGCAAAGAAATGTAAAAAAAAAACACATAAGAAAACTCATAGGGGTACAAATCACACGAGGCCCTCCAAACACTTACCTAATGGCACAAACACAGTGGTGGTGGTGGTGGTGGTGGTGGTGTTAAAGAGCAGAAGAGGCTGCAAAGAAATGTAAAAAAAAAAACACATAAGAAAACGCATAGGGGTACAAATCACACGAGGCCCTCCAAACACTTACCTAATGTCACAAACACAGTGGTGGTGGTGGTGGTGGTGGTGGTGTAATCCTTTATAGGCAAAAGGAGGCTGCAAACATTAAACATACATGAGAAATCGCATGACCTACATACGTGCACATAATAAATTACAGTTATCAGGAAAGCAAAAATGGTGTCTTTGGAAGCTGGGAAGGTAAGGGGGCAGGTTTAGATGCCAAATCTAGACTGCACACCTTTAACAAACATGAGAAAACACATGTCCAAACCACATGCACATGGGGCCAACTGCCAATGATTAAAAGACACTTGAGGGGTTCCCAAGCTATTGTGGGTTGGAGGGGATTCACCATAGACAACTTAAGCACACCCAAGATAAGTACAAATTGTCTCCTTCCTTTTTTTTGGGAGAGAGAGATACAATTGTCTTACCTCCAGATAATGTAGGTTGTGGGTCACAGGGTCTTGCTAGCACATAAGAAACATCGATCTATAACATCCAGCAGCCATATTGGCCATGTGCTCCTTTTATAGCTGGCTCACAGGTGTGATAATTAGCGGCCGTTTCTATATATATCTGCGCATTCGCGAATTTGCGCGTTCAAAATGGAGGACGATATCCCAGACGCATTAGATGGTGCAATGCTGGCATTTATTGGTGCCTTGTTTGAGGAGGCCCTGGCACAGGAGGCAGCAGAAGGTGGGGAAGCTGCAGCAGCAGCAGCAGCAGCACCTTCAGCAGCAGCACCTCCAGTCCGTGTGCCCTTACCTCGCCAGCCACGCATTTTTGCTCCAAGGATCTATTTGGACAAGCTGCGGGATTCTGATGTCAGGAGGAAGTTCCGGCTCGAGCGAGGAACTATTCTACACCTCTACCAGCTCATAGCAGAGAAAATTGACCCGGACACACAGCGCGGCCATGCGGTGCCCGGCATGGCCAGATTGCTGGCCACTTTGTATATTTTAGGGCGTGGCAGCTTCCAAGCCACTTCGGGAAGTATCATGGGCATTAGCCAGCCCACAGTTTCAAGGGTGTTCATGTTGGTCATTAATGCCATAGTGGATATAGTGCCCAATTTTATCCACTGGCCACAGAATGAAAATGAGTGGAATGAAGTCAAGTTGGGTTTCTACCGGCGGGCACACATGCCGCAAATCCTAGGGGCAATCGATGGCACCCACATAGCCATTAGGCCCCCAAGGAGCCACGAAAGTGAATACCGGAACCGCAAGCAGTACCACTCTGTGAACGTCCAATTAGTGTGTGACGCCAAACAGCGCATCATGAGTGTCAACACTGGTCACCCAGGGTCGTGCCATGATTCCAGTATGTTAAGAACAAGTACTCTGTACGAGGTGTTTGAAAGTGGACAAATGCCCGAAGGGTGGCTTATTGGTAAAGTATTTTGTCTTAACAACATAAACTGTAAGATTACATAGACATAGGAATAAGCTACATCGGTGTACACCCTGATTTAAGCAAAGCCTACCTAAAATGGATGTGTTATTAGTTGTCAGGCTGTTCACACACAACCAGATCAGCAGCTTAGCAGCTCACAAAAGAAAGATTTGCAAAGTTGTCTTTGAGTCCAATGAAGGTGGTTAACCAATGTGTAAATGGTGTCCTCTAGCCACCCAAAGAAAACCTACAAATGATTCCAATGGTATTGCCATATCCCCAAAGTACTTTGCATAAGTGAGTCAATATTGGTTTCCTCACTCTAGTTGCAGATATATTCCAGAAGTAAGACCTAGGCTA